>NC_092333.1:144932500-145110000 GCF_046630445.1 Rutidosis leptorrhynchoides
GAAACCGTCAAGAAAACAATAAAAGTTCTTTCCTGCCAACCTTTCCAACATTTGATCAATGTAAGGAAGGGGAAAATAGTCTTTACGGGTAGCATCATTTAATTTTCTGTAATCAATACATACCCTTCAACCCGTGACAGTCCTAGTGGAAATTAATTGATCATTTTCGTTGGTGATAACGGTCATGCCACCCTTTTTGGGTAAACATTGGACCGGACTCACCCAAGGACTATCCGAAATTGGGTAAATAAGACCCGCATCAAGGAGTTTGACAATCTCCTTTTTAACGACTTCTTGCATATTAGGGTTCAGTCACCTTTGTCTTTGTATACATGGCTTATAGTCATCTTCCATTAAAATCTTATGTGTACAATAAGAGGGACTTATACCCTTGATGTCATGAATTTTCCATGCTAGAGCCGGTTTATGGGCTTTTAACATGGAAACAAGTTTAGATTTCTCACTTACAGAGAGTTCGGATGAAATGATAACCGGGAGAGTAGAATCCTCTTGAAGGTAAGCATATTCCAAGTGACTTGGAAGTGGCTTCAGTTCCAAAATGGGAGGTTCTTCAATCGATGTCTTACATCGGTACTCATTTTTTAAATCCAACTTTCTGTATTCTTCATCATTTGGCTCATAACTGTTAGCCATCAAGGTGGTCAACATCTCCACTTCTTCCACCATGTTCTCTTCATCACCTTCTGCCAAAATGCATTCTCCCGAACCTTGCAATTCTGGAAATTCCTGCAATAATTCTGAATACGTGTCTACGGTTTGCAAATAATAACATTTATCATCAGTAGACTCATGGTATTGCAAGGCATGGTCAACGGAAAATGTAACCTTAATATCCTCAATGCTAAGGGTCAATTTCTGCCCATGAACATCTATCATAGCTCTAGCGGTATTGAGAAAAGGTCGACCCAATATAAGAGGCACATATGTGTCCTCTTCCATGTCCAAAATTACAAAATCGGCCGGAAATACTAGGGTACCCACTTTTACTAACATATTCTCTAAAATTCCACGAGGGAATTTAACAGAGCGGTTTGCTAGTTGAATTGCCATTCGGGTTGGTTTTAGCACCCCGGGGTTTAGCTTAACATATAATGAATAAGGCATCAAATTAATGCTAGCCCCTAAATCCGCTAATGCTTCAATGCATTCCAAATCTCCTAGAAGGCATGGTATGGTAAAACTCCCAGGATCTGCTAACTTCTTTGGTATTTTGTTCATCAAAATTGCGGAACAATTAGCATTCATGGTGATGGATGAAAGTTCCTCCATTTTCTTCCGATTAGTAAGTAAGTCTTTTAAGAACTTAGCATACTTGGGCATACCTGAAATCACATCAATGAAAGGTATATTTATGTTAATTTGTTTAAACATATCTAAAAATTTTGACTTTTCGGCTTCGAGCCTTTCTTGTTGTTGTTTCCTTGGGTATGGGAGCGGTGGTTGATATGGCTTCACTACGGGTTTTTCCCGTTCTTCCTTCTCAACCACTTGTTCCGACTTATTAACCGGTTCATCATTTTTGTTCAACGGAACACTGAAATTAGAATCTTCGGGCATTCTTGGAGCTTCGTATGCTAGACCACTCCGTGCGGTGATAACATTGGCGTGCTCATTTTGGGGGTTCTTATTGGTATCGCCCGGTAAACTTCCTGGTTTTCTCTCACTAAGTAAACTAGCTAAACCATTCATTTGCTTCTCCAAATTCTGAATTGAGGCTTGTTGGTTTCTAAACTGGTGTTCGTTTTTCTTGTTTGTTTGGTTTATGTTTGTAACAAGCTAGGTTTGTGATGCAATCAGCTTTTCCAACATACTCTCCAAATTTGACTTTTTTTCTTCTTGTTGGGGTTTTTGATAAAAACTCGGAATTTGTTGTTGGAACCCACTACTTGACCCTTATTGGTAATTGAAATTTTGACCTTGAGGGTTGTATGTGTGACGACCCGGGAAATTCCAACCAAATTTAAACTTAATCTTTATATAATTCCGTCACGATAAGCAAAGTCTGAAATATTGGAATGTCAAAAACTGTGAACTGTGTTCATGTATTCATTTAAACTTTGACCAATCCCGACGATTCACGAACAATAGTGTGTAAATAAATATGTAAATATATATACATATATACCTATATATGTGTATAAATATAAAAATAAGTGCATATATAATATTTGAACTAATAAAATACACTTTAATCAATTGAAAATTTAAAATGTAAAATAATATGTATATATATATGAATTTATAATGTTCATTCCATATAATTAATTATGTAGTAATATTAAATTATTATATTAAAACTGGTATTATTAAATATTAACATTATTATCATTATTTTTATCAATCTTTATTATTATTATTATTATTATCATTAACAATATTTTTAATATCATTATTATTATATTATTAGTATTTTATTTTTATTATTAATAGTAGTAACAAAACTATTATAATTATTAAATATAAATATAAATTATAACAGCTAATATAGTGTGTGTATATGTATATAAGCATCAATCAGTTTCTATCTTTATCTGCTTACCCGTGATTTTGGGTCGAATAAAACTTTCACTATATATCAATCAATTACCAATAATTGTTCAATTATCCATTATCTATTCTATCTTCCTACCTTTTTATATTCTATACATAAATATACAATTTCATGAGTAACACACAACACAAACATCTTCCTTAATTGATCTCGGGCTCAACATGTACAACCACCATTAACATCCATCTTCATAGACAAGAATCACCACCTCATAAAATCACATAACCATCCTTCTTGTTCAAAGAACTGAGAACCGACACTAAACTACCATTAAAACATCACTTCTTCATTATCATCACCTCCACCATATCAATATCTTCAATATTGAATCAACCGTCACCATCAAGGTTTAACTACAGCTGCTGCTTTCTTCCTTGCAATACTGCAGCCATATTCCAATTTTGGTGTTCCTGGCCGAGCAACAACTACCAACCACCATGGCACCATTACCTCGTTTGCTTTCTCTGCTAACATACCCAAACAAATCATACCATGCTGCTGTTGTACACTCTTCCTATTCCTAGTGAGCTGTAAGTGTTAATACTAATGATAAATAAATAGCGGACGTCGATGAGATGATGATGTTATTTAGAAAGGCGTTAGGATAGGGACATACTTTCTTGGATTTTAAAATCCCACCTGCATATAAACCAAAAGCTTGATTATATTATTCACAGCCAAGTTTGAACCACAAAACCCCTTTAATGATTCTGTTACTCGACAACAAGTACCCCACTTGGATATTTGAAGAATATAGAAGTCGAAATATTTGATTAGTTGGACCACACACTTATTTGTTTTGGCCGAACATGTAGAGGAATTATTGGATGACTTTATGCGTTTTCTTCCTTTATGTGTGGTCGATATATAATAATCAAATAACCCCACAAACTACTACTGCACATTGTCATCTATCTTGGTCCTCTTCAGTTTGATTTATAAATGAAATTAACGAAGAACCGGTAATACAATTTCGTTGAATGATAATAATATAATGATGAAACTAAGATCGATGTTAGATGATGATAACGAGTTTGATGTATGAGATGATGGACTGTGAAGACAACGAGAATAACATGATAATGGTAGTATAAATGAAACAGAAAGATAACGAAGATGAGAGAATAGTATAACGTGATGTTTGAAGGACTGTGATGTTGATGTTATATTCGAGAATTACAATCAAACCTAGCCAACTACTCGAGTTGTAAACCTTTTTCTATACGCCTTATCCTAAACAACCAAACCCTTAAACCCGTCATGAATTATAAACTTCTGATGCAATCTGTTTACCGTTTCTATTTGAAAAATAATCTTAACCCAAATATTGCAACCAAGACCCAAACCCATTTATGATGGTGTAAAGTTGATGATGGTAACTAGGTATTATGATTATGATGATAATCATGATTTTATGTTGATGATGAAGATGAATAGGCCTGCGTAATTTTTTTCTTTTCTCTGCTCCTACTGCCGTTCGGAAAATTTCCAGAACAAATCCCACTTAACTATCGGGCTTTATTTAAGTTTAGGTGTATATAAGTGGGCTTATGGTTGATTTCATTATTAGGCTTTAAAATACCAAGATGTTGGGCCGGGTATCTATCTGTTATGATTTTCGTTGGGTTTTGTTCGATTAAAGTTTTTGAAAGGAATATGATGAAAACGGAACATGGGTTAAAAAGATTTAATCCGAAAAGCTAGTTAGAAAAGTAAGCGACAGAGGAAGGGTAAAGGGTGTTGTTGGGTGTCCGAGAGGTCGCGGGTTCGAGTCCTGGCGGTGGCATTCTTTTTGAGCTTTTCTTCAAGGTTGAACTCTTGTATTTTCATTATTATTATTATTATTATTATTATTATTATTATTATTATTATTATTATTATTATTATTGTTATTGTTATTATTATTATTATTAATATTATTATTATTATTATTATTTTTGCTAATACTAATTATTATTATTATTATTATTATTATTATTATTATTATTATTATTATTATTATTATTATGTATTTATTATGATACGTAACTTGTTATTATTATTAACATTAATACATGTATATCATTAGTATTATTAAGTTAATTATATTTACCAACTATATTAGTACCACCAGTTAGTATTATCATCAATAGTATTATTATTTATAGTAATATTTGTGTTATTTTTTTTTTTTTATCGGTAACAATATTGGGATTGCGAGAATACTAAATAGGTTAATTTATGATAAAAAGTGTTATGATAAAGATTAGGAGATTGATATAACTATTTGAACACATGTAAATTATGATTATGAATACAAAGTAATATTAAAAGAAACTATAGTCATTAGTTTATAAATTAAACACGAAAATTATGATTATTATAACTATGAATATACAAGTTTAATAATATTGTTAAGATTAAAAATATAGAAATTTTAGATATAAATATTATTATGAAAATTATTAAGATCTTAATTAAAGTATGTTTTAAAAGAATTATTGTAAATATTATCATAGTTACTTTAATACAAGTTAATATTATTGTCATTACTAATATCCTTATTAACATTATTATTATCACCTTTACCATTATTATAAAGTATCAATATTATTACTAATATTAGTATTATCATAATTATTAATTACAAACAAGTAATCCCCATATAAAAATATATTTAACTTAACTCTATCAACAATTATATATATATATATATATATATATATATATATATATATATATATATATATATTTAATCGACTACGAGTATATGTTTTAATATAAATATACAAATGATATAGGTTCGTGAATCCGAGGCCAACCCTGCATTGTTCAATGTCGTCATATGTATTTTTACTACAAAATACATTATAGTGAGTTTCATCAATCCCTTTTTAAATGCTTTTGCAATATATATTTTTGGGACTGAGAATACATGCGCTGTTTTTTATAAATGTTTTTACGAAATAGACACAAGTAATCAAAACTACATTATATGGTTGAATTATCGAAATCGAATATGCCCCTTTTTATTAAGTCTGGTAATCTAAGAATTAGGAAACAGACACCCTAATTGACGCGAACTCTAAAGATAGATCTATCGGGCCCAACAAGCCCCATCCAAAGTACCGGATGCTTTAGTACTTCGAAATTTATATCATGTCCGAAGGAGGATTCCGGAATGATGGGGATATTCTTATATACAAATTGTGAATGTCGGTTACCAGGTGTTCAATCCATATGAATGATATTTTTGTCTTTATGTATGGGACGTATGTTTATGAGAAATGGAAATATGAAATCTTGTGGTCTATTAAAATTATGAAATGATTATTTATGTTAAACTAATGAACTCACCAACCTTTTGGTTGACACTTTAAAGCATGTTTATTCTCAGGTACGAAATAAATCTTCCGCTGTACATTTGCTTATCTTAGAGATATTACTTGGAGTCATTCATGACATATTTCAAAAGACGTTGCATTCGAGTCGTTGAGTTCATCAAGATTAATATTAAGTCAATTATAGTAAGATATATTACATAATTGTATGCATGTTGTCAACTTTCGATGTAATGAAAGATTGTCTTTTCAAAAACGAATGCAATGTTTGTAAAATGTATCATATAGAGGTCAAGTACCTCGTGATGTAATCAACTGTTGTGAATCGCTTATAATCAATATGGACTTCGTCCGGATGGATTAGGACGGGTCTTCACAGTTGGTATCAGAGCGATGGTCTTAGCGAACCAGGTCTTGCATCAGTGAGTCTAACTGATAGTCGTTAGAATGCATTAGTGAGTCTGGACTTCGACCTGGTCTGCATGTCAAAAAGTTTTGCTTATCATTTTGTGTCGAAAATTATCTGCTTATCATTCTTAGTCTAGACACGTCTTGCTGCATTGATTGCATGAATAGTGTATAGACAAGATTCATATCTTAGCGTATCTGTTACTGTAAACCTTACCTGGCGTATCCCGTAAATTCCTCCGTAATCTACGAAACCTTTTGTTCTATATATATAGATAATCTATGTAATTAAGAATACCATCCGTTAGCCAGAAAATCATTTCATATCTAAAAATCCTTTATTCAATCGTACGAAATGGAATTCGTCATTAGTTCAAGTCCCTCGGATTCCGAAATGGAATCCCACTCAAGCTCTGAAAGTAGTGTGACCGGAATGGATCAACCAATCAGTCATCATCTATTCTGGATGAACTGGGGATGGGTTCGTAGCCTCCTCAATCATTGGAGACAAGAAGAAGGTGATCCTTTTCATCCGCCAGATTGCCCTATTGGCGAAGAACCTGAAGCACTTACCGGTGAACCTGTTCGAAACACCATCTTTTCTCTCATTTCTAGAGTATCTCACCACGATTATATACTATACCAAATTCTAGATTATATTTATCCACTAGTCCGAACCAAAAATCACCCCGGTGTAATAGAAGAAGTCAACGAGCTTCGCGCTCGGGTAGTGGCTTTAGAGAATATGGTGCGAAGGTTACAAACACCAGCAGCAGCACTAGCAGCATAATCAGTACCACCACCAATGTCAACAGTACCATCACCACCACCAACACCAACATCCGCATCCCACACCTCAACATCTTAATCTATACCTCGAACATCAAAGTCATACGCACCATGGATACCAAGGAGTACCAACAACAACAACATCATCACACGTCTCAACCTCGCAATCTATACCTCAAGCATAATCATCGTTCTACGAATCGTTCTACATAAACTATCTTCGTCCTACATGGTGATTATGTAATCTCTAATATGTTAGAGATTATATATTCTTGTTCTAACGATAAATCAAATGAGTTTAATGTCATATTGACTCATTAACTCCATGATTACATCTGAAGAAAATATATATGTATTTATGTTTTCAAAACGATTGTAATTAAAAAATTCTTTTGTATAAACTGTTAATGGTGAAAATATTTTAACGGGTAGGTAATACCCGAGGAATATTTAAATTTCACATTAATATGTTACACTGTATATTCTTCGAATCTGATTCAACAGTTATTCATTTTCCTATTTACAACCACCGAGATACGTATCCGTTCACCAAAGAATAACTATTTTCATTCAAATTCAATTTCATATTTGGATTTTGACCTATCAGAATTCAACAAGTGGCATAATGATGAAATAATGGACACAATAAAAATTGATTAGAAACAGGCTAATTAACAATATTAAATTTTATTAAGAAACCACGCTAACAAAATCCTAGCTAACTGTTCCTAGCTAACTGTTAATTCCGTATTACATTTTATTTATCGCAATTTTATTTATTTAATTTTTGTTATTTACTTTACGCACTTTATTTATCGTCATTTAATTTCTGTTATTTATTTTACGCACTTTAAATATCGGGATACGTATACAAGGTTTTGACATATCATATCGACACATCTATATGTATTATTTGGAATCACCATAGACACTCTATATGCAGTAATGATCGATTTCTCTATACAGGGTTGAGGTTGATTCTATAATAATATATATACTTTGAGTTGTGATCGAGTCTGAGATGTATACGGGTCACGACACGTATTAATTAATTCGAATATTATATATTAAACTATATATGAATTATTGGACTGTCAACTGTGGACTATCGACTGTGGACTAATAACATTGGACAATTAAAATGAATTAAAATATTGATTATAACATATATATATATAAAAAAAAAAAATTCTTCAAGTTGCCACTTGATTTCGTCTTAAACATCATTTGTATCTTCACGATTACATTCTGCGTTCAAACCTTTCATGATTCTTGAAAATACCTCAATCGAGAATATGAATCAACCGCACTTCATCTACAAAAGAAAAGATTGATGCATATAGTTATGCACCTGAAAACACTCGGAACCTGAGAAAACGTTTAACACGTTGCTGTGCAAATTCCTTTAGCGTTACTATTACCGAAAATAACTTTGCAATCTCTTTTCAAATTAGCCAATTTTGTCATAGCTTCAGCAAGTCAATTTCGACTTTTCAGTCGAGCTAGTTTCACTATAATCTTGATATATATGAATACCATTTTCGTCATTGTTACCGGGAAACTTTTTATATTCCACCATATTACCAGCAGATGTACCAGCAACCTCGTTGCTCCTTGGCATAAATCTCTCCGATAGATCACTATATTTATCCATTGAATTCTTATCATATACTCATCTGCATCTTGTAACGAGAACTGCCATACCAATTATCGGGAATCAGCAATCAGTACTTTGAAAACTCACAGCATATCTACATCAACAGTTATATGTATAACATATATCACTTAGAATTATGATCTTTCATTCTGAAATTCTGAAAAGCACTCAGTCTACAAATCAATATTCTGAATGTTGAAAAAGCTTAATGAAGCAGCAGAAACTGTAGACAACCGTAAACGACCTTAATCATCAGAAGTTTGATGATAAAGAATAGTAAGTTGGAAAAGCTCAGAAAAGTTGGAACTGGAAAACGGATTGAGCTAACCACTAAGGAGACCAAGGACAAATACAAGGACCATACTCTATATTCAAAGAATCCAGGTAATTCTGGATCCGTTGAAATCTTTAGAGAATATCTTGCTCCGAAGTCACGTTAACATATTGCGAAAAAATTTTCTTCATAAACCTTCAAACTTAGAAATTCCAAAATATCATCCTCAATATCTTCGATATTTCTGAGGATATTTTCAAAAATATTCTCGTCCGAAATTATATACCTCTTCGTGCTTTCTGGGTATCATTATATTGGAAACATTCAAGAGGAAATTTAGTACCGAAAAGCAGATTATGCGAAACTATGAAGAAAGCCGTGGACAAATCACAAAGAATAAGTTTGACTTCAAAGAATCTAAATGATTCAATGTTCGCTGAAGTCTTTAGCGAATATCTTGCTCGTTACTCTAAACCCTTGCAGACAATAGTCTCCATCATCCTCTGATCTTAGAAATTCCAAGATATCATCGTATCTTTCATTATAAATATCCTCCATATTTCTGAAGATATTTTCGTAACTATTCTTATCTGAAATCATTAATCTATTAGTGCTATCAGTGTTACATCATATAGAAACTGTTAGTTTCTATATTCTGTGAACGTTCGAGCTTAAAATATGAATGTTATTGAAGTAATGTTGGGAGCTGATGCATGAGTTAGTATAATATAATGACACTAGATCAACGTGATTATATTATAGTAAGTCATGCTGAGTTTCTAATGGGACGTGATGATTCACAGATCCTAACGTCATCACGTGCCATATTACATAACTCTTTCATTCTACATAACTTCTGAACATATCAAGAAAATATATTCTTGATAGTTCTATTCTCAGTGATTCTGGTAATTTGATAAATCAAATCGTGCTAATACATTAGTTCGTATTTAGAACACGATGTTTATTCGAAATTCCATACTTACGAATTCTGGACTGTTACTCGCTTTACTAGAGGTCGGGAGGATAATAAAAAGGCAAAGAGCTCCAAAATATAAGAGAAAATATAAAGCCCAACAACGACACCGAAATTACAAACCGTGGAAATCAGTGCGTATAGTAATATAAAGACACGGGAGGATTATAAATACAATAATCCCTAAAGCATAGTAGAAATAAACGGATTCCTCCGGTGGAAGTTGGAAAAGGAGAATGATTGTTGCGATAATCAAGATAAGGACAAGGATCAGAACTGGATTAAGCATTTTCACGATCTTTTGAATTTGGGAATTGAGTATTGAAGTGGTGAAAACTAATGGAACGGAAAAGGTAAAATTTATAGTGAAAATATCAGACAGCGGAATCGAGGTAGATCACCGCATTTAATTATAGAAATCTAAATTTCTTTATTCGCAGGAGAATCAAATCTTTTAGATTTCGAAGATTTTCTTCAAATTCCTTAAATTCTGGAATTCAATCAAGACAACGTCAAAAGCTAAGACGCACCTTATTTTCTAATTCAACCGTAACTACGTCAAAAGTTAGGACGAATCTTGATTTCCTAATTTCACTCTTTGACAATAGCTTCATTCGTACATTTTGAATAATTGAATTGTTTTATCCACATTACTCAATGATGATAAAACTCTATTTATCAACCCATATTCGTCATGAAAACATTCTTATTGTTAGCCATGACGACCACACTCAAATTTCGGGACGAAATTTCTTTAAGGGGTAGGTACTGTGATGACCCGGGAAATTCCAACCAAATTTAAACTTAATCTTTATATAATTCCGACACGATAAGCAAAGTCTGAAATATTGGAATGTCAAAAACTTTGAACTGTGTTCATGTATTCATTTAAACTTTGACCAATCCCGACGATTCACGAACAATAGTGTGTAAATAAATATGTAAATATATATACATATATACATACATATATGTGTATAAATATAAAAATAAGTGCATATATAATATTTGAGCTAATAAAATACACTTTAATCAATTGAAAATTTAAAATGTAAATTAATATGTATGTATATATATATATATGAATTTATAATGTTCATTCCATATAATTAATTATGTAGTAATATTAAATTATTATAATAAAACTGGTATTATTAAATATTAACATTATTATCATTGTTTTTATCAATCTTTATTATTATTATTATTATCATTAACAATATTTTTAATATCATTATTATTATATTATTAGTATTTTATTTTTATTATTAATAGTAGTAACAAAAACTATTACAATTATTAAATATAAATATAAATTATAACAGCTAATATAGTGTGTGTATATGTATATAAGCATCAATCAGTTTCTATCTTTATCTGCTTACCCGTGATTTTGGGTCGAATAAAACTTTCACTATATATCAATCAATTACCAATAATTGTTCAATTATCCATTATCTATTCTATCTTCCTACCTTTTTATATTCTATACATAAATATACAATTTCATGAGTAACACACAACACAAACATCTTCCTTAATTGATCTCGGGCTCAACATGTACAACCACCATTAACATCCATCTTCATAGACAAGAATCACCACCTCATAAAATCACATAACCATCCTTCTTGTTCAAAGAACTGAGAACCGACACTAAACTACCATTAAAACATCACTTCTTCATTATCATCACCTCCACCATATCAATATCTTCAATCTTGAATCAACCGTCACCATCAAGGTTTAACTACAGCTGCTGCTTTCTTCCTTGCAATACTGCAGCCATATTCCAATTTTGGTGTTCCTGGCCGAGCAACAACTACCAACCACCATGGCACCATTACCTCGTTTGCTTTCTCTGCTAACATACCCAAACAAATCATACCATGCTGCTGTTGTACACTCTTCCTATTCCTAGTGAGCTGTAAGTGTTAATACTAATGATAAATAAATAGCGGACGTCGATGAGATGATGATGATGTTTAGAAAGGCGTTAGGATAGGGACATACTTTCTTGGATTTTAAAATCCCACCTGCATATAAACCAAAAGCTTGATTATATTATTCACAGCCAAGTTTGAACCACAAAACCCCTTTAATGATTCTGTTACTCGACAACAAGTACCCCACTTGGATATTTGAAGAATATAGAAGTCGGAATATTTGATTAGTTGGACCACACACTTATTTGTTTTGGCCGAACATGTAGAGGAATTATTGGATGACTTTATGCGTTTTCTTCCTTTATGTGTGGTCGATATATAATAATCAAATAACCCCACAAACTACTACTGCACATTGTCATCTATCTTGGTCCTCTTCAGTTTGATTTATAAATGAAATTAACGAAGAACCGGTAATACAATTTCGTTGAATGATAATAATATAATGATGAAACTAAGATCGATGTTAGATGATGATAACGAGTTTGATGTATAAGATGATGGACTGTGAAGACAACGAGAATAACATGATAATGGTAGTATAAATGAAACAGAAAGATAACGAAGATGAGAGAATAGTATAACGTGATGTTTGAAGGACTGTGATGTTGATGTTATATTCGAGAATTACAATCAAACCTAGCCAACTACTCGAGTTGTAAACCTTTTTCTATACGCCTTATCCTTAACAACCAAACCCTTAAACCCATCGTGAATTATAAACTTCTGATGCAATCTGTTTACCGTTTCTATTTGAAAAATAATCTTAACCCAAATATTGCAACCAAGACCCAAACCCATTTATGATGGTGTAAAGTTGATGATGGTAACTAGGTATTATGATTATGATGATAATCATGATTTTATGTTGATGATGAAGATGAATAGGCCTGCGTAATTTTTTTCTTTTCTCTGCTCCTACTGCCGTTCGGAAAATTTCCAGAACAAATCCCACTTGACTATCGGGCTTTATTTAAGTTTAGGTGTATATAAGTGGGCTTATGGTTGATTTCATTATTGGGCTTTAAAATACCAAGATGTTGGGCCGGGTATCTATCTGTTATGATTTTCGTTGGGTTTTGTTCGATTAAAGTTTTTGAGTGGAATATGATGAAAACGGAACATGGGTTAAAAATATTTAATCCGAAAAGCTAGTTAGAAAAGTAAGCGACAGAGGAAGGGTAAAGGGTGTTGTTGGGTGTTCGAGAGGTCGCGGGTTCGAGTCCTGGCGGTGGCATTCTTTTTGAGCTTTTCTTCAAGGTTGAACTCTTGTATTTTCATTATTATTATTATTATAATTATTATTATTATTATTATTATTATTATTATTATTATTGTTATTATTATTATTATTATTATTATTATTATTATTATTATTATTATTATTATTATTATTTTTTTTGCTAATACTAATTATTATTATTATTATTATTATTATTATTATTATTATTATTATTATGTATTTATTATGATACGTAACTTGTTATTATTATTAACATTAATACATGTATATCATTAGTATTATTAAGTTAATTATATTTACCAACTATATTAGTACCACCAGTTAGTATTATCATCAATAATATTATTATTTATAGTAATATTTGTGTTATTTTTTTATTTTTTTTGCTGGTAACAATATTGGGATTGCGAGAATACTAAATAGGTTAATTTATGATAAAAAGTGTTATGATAAAGATTAGGAGATTGATATAACTATTTGAACACATGTAAATTATTATTATGAATACAAAGTAATATTAAAAAAAACTATAGTCATTAGTTTATAAATTAAACACGAAAATTATGATTATTATAACTATGAATATACAAGTTTAATAATATTGTTAAGATTAAAAATATAGAAATTTTAGATATAAATATTATTATGAAAATTATTAAGATCTTAATTAAAGTATGTTTTAAAAGAATTATTATAAATATTATCATAGTTACTTTAATACAAGTTAATATTATTGTCATTACTAATATCCTTATTAACATTATTATTATCACCTTTACCATTATTATAAAGTATCAATATTATTACTAATATTAGTATTATCATAATTATTAATTACAAACAAGTAATCCCCATATAAAAATATATTTAACTTAACTCTATCAACAATTATATATATATATATATTGATAATGCTAAAAACGAACATATATTTCATAGCATTATTCCTCAAGAAAGACAAGCTTTTAGTTGCAATTGTTCTATTTACAAGTGATATTCGTTTAAATAATAAAAGGTGAAGACAAAAGACAGATTCGACGATTTGAAGACGCAAACGACCAAAAAGCTCAAAAGAACAAAAGACAATCAAAAAGGTTCCAATTATTGATAAGAAACGTCTCGAAATCACAAGAGTACAAGATTCAAAACGCAAAGTACAAGATATTAAATTGTACGCGAGGACGTTCGAAAAACCGGAACCGGGACCAGAGTCAACTCTTAACGCTCGACGCAACGGACTAAAAATTACAAGTTAACTATATATATAAATATAATATAATATATAATTAATTATATTAATTATATATATATATTATATATATATATTTAAAACCGTCGGCAGCAGGAAACTCCAAGGGTGTAAACTGAAAATACCTCTCCGCGACTCGCGGAGTTTGAAGGCCATTTTGCCGCGAGTCGCGGAGCCCCAAAAATCAAGTCTGGCTATAAATCAAACCGAATTCTGATCGAATTTTATCATCATTTTTTCTTCTCATTCATACGAAGTAATATATATTTATATTTATAATTTATATTTTAATTTTAATTATAATTCTAATAATAAGGGTATGTTAGCGAATGTTGTAAGGGTGTAAGTCGAAATTCTGTCCGTGTAACGCTACGCTATTTTTAATCATTGTAAGTTATGTTCAACCTTTTTACATTAATGTCTCGTAGCTAAGTTATTATTATGCTTGTTTAAAATGAAGTAATCATGATGTTGGGCTAATTACTAAAATTGGGTAATTGGGCTTTGTACCATAATTGGGGTTTGGACAAAAGAACGACACTTGTGGAAACTAGACTATGGGCTATTAATGGGCTTTATATTTGTTTAACTAAATGAAAGTTTGTTAATGTTAATATAAAGATTTACAATTGGGCGTCCCTATAAATTACCATATACACTCGATCGGACACGATGGGCGGGGTATTTATATGTACGAATAATCGTTCATTTAACCGGACACGGGAATGGATTAATAGCCACTAGAATAATTAAAACAGGGGTGAAATTACATTCAAGGGTAATTGGTGTAATTGTTAACAAAGTAGTAAAACCTTGGTTTACACGCAGTCGATAACCTGGTGTATTCATTAAACAAAGTATTAAAACCTTGTTACAATTCGAATCCCCAATTAGTTGGAATATTTATCTTCGGGTATAATAATAATTTGACAAGGACACTTGCAATTTATATTTATGACTGATGGACTGTTATGGACAAAAACCAGACGGACATATTGAATAATCCAGGACAAAGGACAATTAACCCATGGGCATAAAACTAAAACCAACACGTCAAACATCATGATTACGGAAGTTTAAATAAGCATAATTCTTTTATATCATATTTTATTTCCTTTATTTTATATTTAATTGCACTTCTAATTATCGCACTTTTATTTATTGTTATTTCATTTTATCGCACTTTTAATTATCGTACTTTTTAATTATCGCAATTTAATTTTTATCGCATTTTTATTATTCGCAATTTCATTATCGTTATTTACTTTACGCTTTAATTTAAAGTCTTGTATTTATTTTATATTTTACATTAGGTTTTAACTGCGACTAAAGTTTTAAAATCGACAAACCGGTCATTAAACGGTAAAAACCCCTCTTTATAATAATAATATTACTTATATATATATTTGTATTTTTATAAAAGTAAACTAATATAGCGTTGAGCTTTGCTTAAAGATCTCCCTGTGGAACGAACCGGACTTACTAAAAACTACACTACTGTACGATTAGGTACACTGCCTATAAGTGTTGTAGCAAGGTTTAAGTATATCCATTCTATAAATAAATAAATATCTTGTGTAAAATTGTATCGTATTTAATAGTATTTTCTGCTAAAATTTAATAGTATTTTATACCCCTCTGCTTTGACATCAAGTATTTTTGGCGCCGCTGCCGGGGAACTATCTTAAAAGCCGGAAGCGCAACGCTAAGAAAAAAAAAAAAAAAAAAAAATTTATCTACTTTTATTAAAATTCGCTTTTGTAAAAATACGTTTTAATTATTGAAAAATATAAAAAGAAAAACAAAAAAATAAGCATTTTTAAGATTTTGTTAAATATTTAAGTTTTATAAGTTTCTTTATCTCTATTTTAATTTATAAAAATATAAGTTTTAATTTTAATATCTTTTATTTAATTAAAAAAACAGGAAACAAAATAAAAAAAATAAAAAATAAAAAGAAAAAAAACGCGTAAAAACAAAACCTGTCAACTGAATTCCTGAACCCCGCGACTCGCGGGGTTTTCCTCTTTATTTGCCGCAACTCGCGGAGGGCTTCTGACACACGGACAAAACCCTAATCAAGCATTGATTACGGGGTATTATTAATTATTATTATTAAAACCTAAATATTATTATTATTATTATTAGTATTAGTTTTAAGTTTTATTTTTATTTAATTTATGTATTTAGTTTAAATAAGTTTAATTAAAATTGTAAAATTAGTAGTTTTATTAAATAAATAATATAAAAATAATATTTTTATAAAAATTGTAATTTTTACAACTTTTTGTATATTTTTATATTTTGTACCTTTTTAATCGTTGTAGCGTAATATTTATATTTTTAGCTCATAATTAATTTTAAACTTAGTTTTTGCTATAGTTATTTTTACTCCTATATTTTTAGGCTTTGCCGTAGAATTCCTTAAGTGCCTTTTCTTTAGACTAAGATTTAGGTGCTTTAGAATTTTGCGACGCCTTTTTAAGTTTTAGTTTCTTTTTAAGTTATTTCCATTTGGGATTTAGTTTTTCTTGTAAGCTTTAATATTTTTACACCTTTTACTATGTATCAATTATCATTCCAATTAGTAATTTCAATTTGCGATTATAATTTTAAGTTAGTTGTAGTAATAAGGTTAAATTAGTTAAGTATTTTTAAGTTTTGATAAGTTTCTTTTATTTTTCCGTCACCTTTTATTTTTCAACCATTTTTTTCTTTTTCGACATTTTTCGACGAACTCTTTTTCTCTCTTATTTCTCGCCATTCTAGTTTTTAGGACTTAGAATTTTTTCTACTTCTTATCTAAATTTCTTAAAATTACGAAAATTTATTTTAAGTGGTTAAATTGATAGACATCAAAATTTTCTGGTTCGTAGTAATAGTTGGATTTGTACGTGGACCGGGTTATTGGAGCCAAACAGTCCTCAATTATATTGAGACCAAACGAATCCTGCCCCTCTGCTGCATCTTTTGGCTATTCGAAACGTGGGCAAAATCAGAAAAGTCTATTGATTGGATAACTTATTATAATTTTTCTTTCCTTTTAAAAACTAATAGGATATTCTGTGAATGCACCGAGCAAGACGTTCACCACCTGTAACTCGATCAAGACATCGTTTAACAAATATCGCCGCCGTTGATTTTTCTTTAGAATCGTCATCCAGTCGACCAAGTACTTTAGTTCAAATTTCCGATAATCCAGTTTTTGAAACAAACCTCACAATTGAGAATCCAGAAAATATTCAGGAACGGTTCATAGATCCTGAACCATTAAACTTTCCTCCGGAACCACCAATCATTCAAA
Source organism: Rutidosis leptorrhynchoides (assembly GCF_046630445.1). Classification (NCBI taxonomy): domain Eukaryota; kingdom Viridiplantae; phylum Streptophyta; class Magnoliopsida; order Asterales; family Asteraceae; genus Rutidosis; species Rutidosis leptorrhynchoides. The sequence continues at coordinate 144,950,239 of NC_092333.1, forward strand.
CAGAGATTGTTGAGGAACGAACTATTAAATCAGAATCATCTAGTGATACCGAGTCAAAAAATTCAATTATGGAGAATCTGGAACCTTTAAGTATGGAAGACCGAATGAGAGCTAAACGCACTGGCCAAGGTCACGCAATTACTCATCCAGACATTAATGCGCCAGATTATGAAATCAAAGGACAAATTCTACACATGGTGACTAATCAATGCCAATTTAGTGGTGCGCCGAAGGAAGATCCAAATGAACATCTACGTACCTTTAATAGGATCTGCACACTATTTAAAATACGAGAAGTGGAGGATGAACAGATATATCTCATGTTATTTCCCTGGACTTTAAAGGGAGAAGCCAAAGATTGGTTGGAATCGTTACCTGAAGGGGCGATCGATACATGGGACGTTTTAATTGACAAATTTCTTAAACAATTTTTTCCTGCATCTAAAGCCGTAAGACTTCAAGCAGAAATTGTTACATTCACACAGAAACCAAATGAAACTCTATATGAGGCGTGGACAAGATATGGAAAGTTATTAAGAGGATGTCCGCAACATGGTTTAGACACCTGTCAAATAGTACAAATATTCTACCAAGGATGCGACATCACTACAAGAAAAGACATAGATATAGCAGCTGGTGGTTCTATTATGAAGAAAACCGAAACTGATGCTTACAAAATTATTGATAATACTGCTTCCCACTCACATGAGTGGCACCAAGAAAAAGATATCATTAGATCATCTAAAGCAGCTAGAGCCGATTCTAGCCATGACTTAGATTCCATTTCCGCAAAGATAGATGCTTTCGAGAGACGAATGGAAAAGATGACTAAGGATATTCATGCTATACGAATTAGTTGTGAGCAGTGTGGAGGACCACATTTGACAAAAGATTGTCTCAGTATTGAATTAACAATGGAACAAAGAGAGAATATTTCATACATAAACCAAAGGCCTGGAAATAATTATCAGAATAATTATCAACCGCCAAGACCGATTTACAATCAAAACCAGAATTATAACCGAAATATTCCATACAACAACCAACAAGGTCCTAGCAATCAACAAGTATCCAATAATACTTATAATCAGCAAAGACCGAATTTTCAAAACAAACCACCACAACAACCCGATGATAAAAAGCCAAATTTAGAAGATATGATGACGAAGCTAGTTGAAACTCAAACGCAGTTTTTCACATCTCAAAAACAAACCAATGAACAAAATGCTCAAGCATTTAGAAATCAACAAGCTTCTATTCAAAATCTGGAACAAGAAGTAAGTAACCTAGCAAGGTTAATAGGTGAAAGAAAACCGGGAAGTTTACCTAGTGATACGAATGCTAACCCCCGGAATGAAACAGCTAAAGCTATTACCACAAGAAGTGGTACAACACTTAAACCACCTGAAATACCTGTAACTTCTGATGAAACTATTCCTACTCCACAAGAACCACAACCCGATCAAGATAAGGAAAAAGAACCGGTAGTTGAAAAGGTTAATGAAGATAACACAGTTAAGGATAAACCTTATGTTAAACCATACCAACCACCACTTCCTTACCCGAGTAAAATGAAGAAAGAAAAACTTGAAGCCGAGCAATCCAAATTCTTGGATATGTTTAAACAGATAAATGTAAATCTTCCTTTCATTGATGTGATTTCAGGAATGCCAAGGTATGCTAAATTCTTGAAAGATCTAATCACGAATAGAAAGAAAATGGAAGAACTCTCGGCTGTAACTATGAATGCTAATTGTTCAGCAGTGCTGTTGAATAAGATACCAGAAAAACTATCTGATCCAGGAAGTTTCACAATTCCATGTTTTCTGGGTAGTCTTAGTTCAATAGAAGCATTGGCTGATTTAGGTGCTAGTATAAATCTAATGCCGTATTCACTATACGCTAAACTAGACCTTGGAGAATTAAAACCAACCAGAATAAGCATACAACTAGCCGATAGATCAATAAAATATCCTAGAGGGATAATGGAGAACATGCTAGTTAAAGTTGGTACTTTAGTATTCCCAGTAGATTTTGTTGTTTTAGACATGGAAGAAGATTCTCAAGTTCCTCTCATATTAGGAAGACCATTCTTAAACACGGCTAAAGCAATGATAGACGTGTTCGGTAAGAAACTGACCCTAAGTATAGAGGATGAGAGTGTTACCTTTTCAGTTGATAGAGCAATGCAACAACCACAATCTGCAGATGATACATGTTATTATATTAAAACTATAGATGCACATGCAGAATTATTAGAAGAATTTCCAGAATTACAAGGAACAGGAGAATGTTCTTTAGGAGAAGGAAATGAACCAATTGATGAATCTGAAATGTTAGCTACACTTATAGCTAATGGATATGAACCAACAACAGAAGAAATTCAAATGCTAAAAGAAGAAGACAGATATCGATATAAATCATCAATAGAAGAACCTCCGAAATTAGAGTTAAAGCCACTTCCAAACCATTTGGAATACGCTTATTTACATGGTGAATCTGAATTACCTGTAATAATATCGTCTTCTCTTACTGAAAATGAGAAATCACAACTCATTTCTGTGTTGAAAGCTCATAAACCAGCCATTGCATGGAAGATTCATGATATTAAAGGAATAAGTCCTTCGTATTGCACACATAAAATCCTTATGGAAGAAGGTCATAAAACGTATGTGCAACGCCAACGAAGACTAAATCCTAATATGCAAGATGTAGTTAAGAAAGAGATTATTAAACTGCTAGATGCAGGTTTGATATATCCAATTTCTGATAGTCCATGGGTAAGCCCAGTTCAATGCGTGCCTAAGAAGGGTGGCATGACTGTCATTACAAATGAGAAAAATGAGCTTATTCCTACTAGGACTGTAACAGGATGGCGTGTGTGTATTGATTATAGAAAATTAAATGACGCCACCAGAAAAGATCACTTTCCCTTACCTTTCATAGATCAAATGTTGGAAAGATTAGCCGGAAATAGTTACTATTGTTTTCTAGATGGATTTTCCGGATATTTTCAAATTCCAATAGCACCCGAAGATCAAGAGAAAACCACATTCACGTGCCCTTATGGTACTTTTGCTTACAAACGCATGCCATTTGGACTTTGTAACGCCCCTGCAACCTTTCAAAGGTGCATGATGGCGATTTTTCACGACATGATAGAAGAATGCATGGAAGTATTCATGGATGACTTTTCAGTCTTCGGTGATACATTTAAATCATGTCTAGTTAATCTGGAACGAATGCTAATTAGATGCGAAAAATCAAATCTAGTACTTAATTGGGAGAAATGCCATTTCATGGTTAAAGAAGGGATCGTTCTTGGACATAAAATTTCAAAAGAAGGAATTGAAGTGGATAGAGCTAAAGTAGATGTAATTGCTAAACTTCCACATCCCACCAATGTTAGAGGAGTTAGGAGTTTTCTGGGGCATGCCGGTTTTTACCGACGTTTTATAAAAGATTTTTCTAAAATTGCCACTCCTATGAATAAACTCCTAGAAAAGGATGCGCCATTCATCTTTTCAGATGAATGTATCAAATCTTTTAATATTCTTAAAGAAAAACTCACTAATGCGCCGATCATGATAACACCAAATTGGAATCTACCATTTGAACTAATGTGCGATGCAAGTGATTTTGCAATGGGAGCCGTTTTAGGACAAAGGATTGAAAAACGATTTCAACCTATATATTATGCTAGTAAGACATTACAAGGAGCACAAACGAACTATACAACTACTGAAAAAGAACTCCTTGCTATTGTCTTTGCTTTTGACAAATTTCGATCATATCTCGTTCTAGCAAAAACGGTGGTCTATACCGACCATTCTGCTCTTAGATACCTATTTTCAAAACAAGATGCTAAACCAAGATTAATCCGTTGGATCTTACTCTTACAAGAGTTTGATATTGAAATCCGAGATAAAAAAGGAGCAGAAAATCTCGCCGCTGATCATCTTTCTCGTCTTGAAAATCCCGAATTAGAAGTTCTGAATGAATCGGCCATACAAGACAACTTTCCTGATGAATATCTATTGAAGATAGATTATAAAGAAATCCCATGGTTTGCAGACTATGCAAACTACTTGGTTTGTGGATTCCTTGAAAAAGGATTATCGTACCAAAGACGAAAGAAATTCTTCAGTAATATAAAACACTATTTCTGGGAAGATCCACACCTGTTTAAAAGTTGTCCCGATGGAATAATACGCCGATGTGTATTTGGAGATGAAGCTAGTAAAATTTTAAACCATTGTCACACAGGACCAACAGGAGGGCATTATGGGCCTCAACTAACAGCAAGAAAAGTTTATGAAGCTGGATTCTATTGGCCTACAATTTACAAAGACTCACACCTTCTTTGCAAATCCTGTGATGCATGTCAAAGGGCCGGAAGAATAAGTCAACGTGATGAAATGCCACAAAATGTCATCCAAGTATGTGAAGTATTTGACATTTGGGGTATTGACTTTATGGGTCCATTTCCAAAATCTCATAATAATCTATATATACTCGTAGCCATTGGTTATGTATCTAAATGGGCGGAAGCACAAGCTCTCCCAACTAACGATGCACGAGTTGTAGTCAACTTTTTAAAACGTCTTTTTGCAAGGTTTGGAACACCGAAAGCTTTAATAAGTGATCGGGGTACTCATTTCTGTAATAATCAACTTGAGAAAGTTCTTAAAAGATATGGAGTAACTCATAAAATCTCCACCGCATATCATCCACAAACAAGTGGACAAGTTGAAAATACCAACCGAGCTTTAAAACGTATTCTAGAGAAAACCGTAGGATCAAATCCGAAGGAATGGTCCATTAAATTGGAGGATGCACTCTGGGCTTTTAGAACAGCCTACAAAACTCCAATTGGAACCACACCTTTTAGACTTGTTTATGGAAAAGCATGTCATCTTCCAGTAGAAATTGAACACAAAGCATTTTGGGCTTTGAAGACATGTAATCTTGATTTACATGAAGCCGGACGTCTACGATTAAGTCAACTAAACGAATTAGAAGAATTAAGACATGAAGCATACGAAAATTCGTTAATATATAAAGAAAGAACGAAGAAATGGCATGATAAAAGAATCAGAAGTTCAAAAGAATTTAAAGAAGGAGACAGAGTTCTTCTTTTCAATTCACGATTCAAGCTATTTCCTGGAAAATTGAAATCAAGATGGTCTGGACCATTCATAGTCAAAAGAGTTTTCCCATACGGAACGATAGAATTGATAAATTCAAATGGGATTGAATTTAAAGTTAATGGTCACAGAGTTAAACATTACATACATGGTCCGATGGAGGTCGACAACGAAGTTAATCACAATTTCGATGCCACAGCTAACTAAGTGTGAGGAGAATCAAGTCTTTAAAGGATAATATATATTTCTGTTAGAGTTAGATTGTCTGTTTTCGTGTAGTTCTCGAAAATGGAACACGTATGGTCTTTCCCTAGCAGACCCTAAAGAACTAGTCTTCTCCCCCCATTCTGAACTTTTATTTTTTTTAGGTTTTTACAAAATGAAGACTGCCTGTGAACTAAACCATGGTCTAATGCTACACGCTTTGATCACTAAACGTAATAATGACATACTCCCGAGTGAAATAGTATCAGTAATCAGAGAAAGAATGGACGGAGTTAGAAAAGGATCCAGATGCGAAGATAATAAGTTACAATTTGGTAAAGGAAAATCAAAATCCGCAGCGAAAAGAAGAGCACGACACCTAGAAAAATGTCACAAATGCGGAAAATGGTCTCATGGAGGTAAATGTTCAAATAATCAAACCTATTCAAATACCGAATTTGTTACTTTATGCAGAGACGGACCGTTCATATGTTTAGAAGAAAAGACAATGAATGCTCGAGGTTACGCCTATGCAGCCATGGAAAACCAATTAAACCGACTATCTTATGAATATAATAGATCATATAGCTAAGAAATCTATTTCACAGGTATGTCTGTACAGTTTTTATTTTTATTTTTATTTTTAACCTTTTGATAATAAACGCTAATTTGTTCGCTAAAAAGTATTAAATTGGTATTAAATAAAATTAGGTTTGGCGACCGAAATTATTGATATCGTTCAAAAATTTATTACATCACTGCGAAATTTAACGTTTATTCTTAAGGTATAAATATCTTTAATCAATCAACCCAAAATATTTCAAAAATTCGTCATGAGTTAAATTAGGTCTTGGAACCGAAATTACTTTACCGAAAAGAGGGGCGCATATTTTTGATAATATTTGATTGATTAAAGTGGGATAAAAAGACAAAAAGATTTTTAATTTTATTTTTACCATGTTTTTAAAATTAATATTTAAATCTTAAATTAATATTGTAAACTTTGTAAAAACAATATATTTAAAATTGTAAATATTTGAAAAATTAATATAAGTTTGGTATGAATTTATGAATTTTTAAATTAAGTTTGGTGTGAATTTTTAATTTTTAAAATATGAAATTTTAATTTTATGCATTTCAAATTTTAAGTTTGGTGTGAATTTTTAATTTTTTAATTTTTAATTTTGAATTTTATATTTAAGTTGTGTGAATTTAAAAACAAAAATTTACTTTATCTCATTAAGTTAAGAATATGATTTTTAAAAATTCGTCGTAAGTTGAAGACTAGGTCTTTGAACCGAAATTGCTTTACCCGAGGGAGGGACGAGAACTTTTATTATCATTATTTTTAATCTTATTGAATTAAAGTATGCCAAAAACATTGAAAAAACCCAAAAATCTTAGCTTTTAAAACAATCGCTACAAAAAGACAAATTTTAAAATTTTGTCGAGGGACGGACTAGGACATCGATCCGAAATGACCTCGTCCTAAATAACAAGGGAAACAAAATTTTAAAATTAAATACTTGATTGTTTTATAAGTTAAAGATTATATAAAAAAAAAAAAAAAAAAAAAAAAAAAAAAAAAAAGGGTAAACTCCGCGACTCGCGGAGTTTACAGTGCAAACCTCCGCGACTCGCGGTGGTATGAAAATACAGAAAAAAAAAAATAAAAGGAACGAGCTGGAACAGAATAACACACACACACATACTGCACTTCGAAAAAACCCGAGAAAACCCACGAAAATCATCCCAAAAACTCGATTTTTCACCGTTAATCTTCAAATTTTTCACTACAATCATGTTGAGGAGGATCTTATCTAAGAATTACTCAAGAAAACAGGTACAATTACACCCCAAATCACCTTTAAATCCGAATTTTAGTGTGTTCTTGAGCATATTTTCATAATTTGAATTTTGTTAATTTTTAGTGTAATTAGTGTTAAATTGTTAGTATATTATGCATGTATAACCTAGATTGATGCTTGTTAACATGATTTGAAGCCAAAAACTTCAAAATCTTTAGAATCTAGGGTTTGTGTTCTTGAGCAAATTTGGGGCTTTTTGATATAAACAGGTTATGGCCGATTTTTGTCATGAATTGTTGCTAAATTGAGTAGTGTAACATGTCTAGGTAGTTAAAAGATCCAAACTTTGAGCCTAAACATGATTTTGAGAATTAAAGTGGACTTTTTCAAGTCCAAAATTCATGAACTTGATTTTTGAAAGATAATGCCATTTGAGACTTGTTTATTTGCTAGTAATGATTATTTTGACATGTTATTTGAGTTGAATGCTTATGAACTTGGCAAAAATTTTCGTATATGCTTATTTGAAAAAGTGTAGATTTGATAAAAATGTGGAAATAAGCTTAAGTTTGATATAAATTGATAATGTCATTGTAATTATTTTGATTGATGATTTTGCTGACACTAATGCATATTTGGATGCACAAAATTTGTGTTTGATGTGTTTTGCAGAATGAAAGGGGTGAATCTTCATCCCAAGCCCGCCATGCTCCTGCTGAGAACTTGGAACAACAGGAGGTAGATAACTACTACAAGCAGGATGTACCTCATCCAGTCATGACCTTTTCAGATATGCACTTGGAACAGTTGCACCCGAACCTGAGATTTGACAGACTTTGGATAGATTATCCAAAATATCAACGGGGTTTGCATACTCTTCATTCCAAGGTTGTTGAGGTACCAAGGGTCATAGAATGGGGACCCTTGGAAGCTGTAGAATTGGCCGGGCCAATTAGGGAATTACTGGTACAGAGGTATGGTAATTCTTCTTTCAATGACTGGATATGTTTATTCACCATACGCAGACCTGTATATAAAGTATGGTGTGAAGAGTTGTTATGTAGTATAGAGTTGAATGATCGGGTAGCTAGTTTAACCGATCGTTCTTTTATTAGATTTTTGTTAGGCGGTTCGATGCGCCACATGTCTTTACTGGACATGGCTCAGGCTTTACGTATATATACGCCTGAGGAATTAGCGTCTGCCGATTGTAGAGGATTGATACTAAACGGTAGGAAAATAGATGAGAATTTTGATACACACGGTGTGTGGAGTCAAATGACAAGCCACCACCGTTTCAAAGGGGGAAACTACTCTTATTTGGATATAGATAGAGCCGAATTAAGAGTAATACATAGGTTTTTAGCTAATTCGATTACACAAAGGGGTAAAAACAAAGAAAAGGTAAATGAACAAGATTTGTTTTACCATATGTGTATTCGAGACCCACACAGCGCTGTAAGTATACCATATTGTGTGGGTTATTATTTATCAGCTATGGTTCGAGGGATGCGTCCACATAGCATAATAGGAGGTGGTATTTTTATTACTTTGATTGGTGAATATCTCGGTGTGGATATAAGTCGGGGGGGATTATTAGTAGAAGAGCCGGAACCCCGCGACACTATAGGTTTAAATGTATACCATGGTGCGAAAGTGTTGAAGCGGCGAAATAACGCCGCAGTACGATACAATGGTAGACATCCACAGGTAGAGAGAAACCAGGAACAAGGTAATGTAGGAGGGGGGCAAGAAATACATAGGTTTATAGCTTCTCAGGAATACGAAAATGCTAGACAGAGAGCATTTGAAGATTGGCAAGTTCATCAGAACCAGATCATAGCGCATTGCCAACACATAGGTAGAAACTATATTCCTACACCGAAACCCGTCTTCCCTCCTTGGTCGATAGAGATGCAGCCACCATATCCTACGTATGACCCTGCCGAAGCATTCTATAGCACTTATGGTTATGCGTGGAACCCCTATTGGTACCAATATCATCCTTAGTTTACTTATTTTTTTTTTTTATTATTATGTAATTTGTAATTATTGATATATTTAATATTTTTGTTAATATTGTAATCATTTTTATAATTATCTAACTTTTATTCTTAGATTTTAATAATTTTTGAATGTGGGGTAATATACCAAACTTCAAAAATATGTATATATGTTTGCAGTTTATCTTATGTACACAACAGGGTAAAACAACGCATTTTCAAAGACTGGCATTAAGTTCAGCAAAAGCAAGTAATTTTGACGACAATGATGCAAAATATATGTGAAATAACAACAAGACGGAATGAACAAATGACGTGCACCATTTATCATTCAGCAAACAAACGCCAATATATTTGGAAACTTTGGTAAAAATTTAATCATTTTCACACAAATCACCCTCAATAATTTAAATTGTTACTGATTTCTTGCAAATGAGGGCATTGCAAGATCTTAAGTGTGGGAAGGGGTTAAATTCTTTCGGATTTTAAAAAAATTTTTACTTTATACACTTGGTTACCATTAAAAATACTAGTAAAGCAGTAGTTGTATTAGAATCTAGTGCTCTCTGATAAAAAAGAACAGCCCTAGTCTTATATACTGACTACCCAATTCTAGTAAAATTTTTCAAAATTTTCAATTAAATGAATTCAAATCATGTTTATACATATTTATGAACGATAAAACTAGGTTTTAACACCGAAATTATTGTTACCTCGGAAAGGACATAAATTGAGAAACAAACTAAAATGTTAAAATTCATTTAAAATGGAATAGAGGACGATAAAAAGAAAAATAAAAAGCCAAGTGTGGGAAAATTTACCAAGTTATTTTAAACATATGCCACATATATCTGTAACCAATAACTGAAAATACTTTTGCTTTGGACTAAACTAAACTGTTTTACCCGATGAAAGAAAAGAAGAGATGGATCTACACGATGAATCAATTCCATCACTAAAAGGAAGTAAAGTCTTCCGAAAAAGACACGCGCTTCTTGATTTAGGTCATGAAGTTGTCGTCCAGACCAGCTGTAGGTTGACGAAAAATCTAGAAAAGTCATCACTAAAATCAGCAGGAAATCCACGGACCTCAGCATCAAACAGGGTCGCCAAGTGGTCAGATTTATCCTAACCATGAGAAGGATTTATCTCGTACAATGGGGGGGCACCATGCAAATTAGCTGGATAAGACTAATGAATCAGATCCCCAGAAAGGATAATCTCCTTAAAGATTAAAAATCAGCTTTTAAGACTGATATTACTCAATCCTAGAGATTGACCTTAAAGATTGAGAATTACAAACTCATGGAATTCAATGATATCTAAACTCGAGCTTAAACGAGAAAATATTTTGATCAAAAATACAAACCGATTTGTTTTCTGAAAACCCTATTTTCAATGCGTTCATTACCATTGAACGTAAAATCCTAGGAATTCACCTGGAATTCATTAGGTCACCTGAATCAAATCGGGTGTCAACCGTAAGAACGGTGGTTGCATAACATGGTCAAAGACAGGACCTTGTGCCAGACCGACAAATTATAAGGGTGAGCTTTACTATTGCTCCTACCAAGGATAGTAATTGCGTCCGACACGTTATAGACCATAATCAAAAGCATGTCACGGGACATTGCCTTAAACAGTTGCTTGTTCAACGCTTTCCTTTACAACCGGACGGTAGTTTGCCGAAAGGTAATATACGGAACAAGTAAACTGGACGTGTTGCTTTCCAAATACAAGGTTAGCAAGTGGGTGACACAAAACCGCAAGTTTTGAGCTAAAATTTTCAAATCTGAAACCCACCAAACCCACAAAAATATTTTGCAAACACCGGTAAAGGGTTATTCCGGAAAATTTATCTAGGGTAAAAACTAGATTTAATTTTCAAAAGATCAAATGTTTTCATAAAGATCCAATTTCCTTAATGGATCTAAATTTTTATAGTCATGTGGGACTGTAAACCATATCGTTACTACCATTGTTTATACCGCCGTATAGAAATCACTGATGTACAAAGTGTGAAGAATAAAAAAGTGATTCTAGTATTTCAAGACGATATTGCTTGAGGACAAGCAACGCTCAAGTGTGGGAATATTTGATAATGCTAAAAACGAACATATATTTCATAGCATTATTCCTCAAGAAAGACAAGCTTTTAGTTGCAATTGTTCTATTTACAAGTGATATTCGTTTAAATAATAAAAGGTGAAGACAAAAGACAGATTCGACGATTTGAAGACGCAAACGACCAAAAAGCTCAAAAGAACAAAAGACAATCAAAAAGGTTCCAATTATTGATAAGAAACGTCTCGAAATCACAAGAGTACAAGATTCAAAACGCAAAGTACAAGATATTAAATTGTACGCGAGGACGTTCGAAAAACCGGAACCGGGACCAGAGTCAACTCTTAACGCTCGACGCAACGGACTAAAAATTACAAGTTAACTATATATATAAATATAATATAATATATAATTAATTATATTAATTATATATATATTATATATATATATTTAAAACCGTCGGCAGCAGGAAACTCCAAGGGTGTAAACTGAAAATACCTCTCCGCGACTCGCGGAGTTTGAAGGCCATTTTGCCGCGAGTCGCGGAGCCCCAAAAATCAAGTCTGGCTATAAATCAAACCGAATTCTGATCGAATTTTATCATCATTTTTTCTTCTCATTCATACGAAGTAATATATATTTATATTTATAATTTATATTTTAATTTTAATTATAATTCTAATAATAAGGGTATGTTAGCGAATGTTGTAAGGGTGTAAGTCGAAATTCTGTCCGTGTAACGCTACGCTATTTTTAATCATTGTAAGTTATGTTCAACCTTTTTACATTAATGTCTCGTAGCTAAGTTATTATTATGCTTGTTTAAAATGAAGTAATCATGATGTTGGGCTAATTACTAAAATTGGGTAATTGGGCTTTGTACCATAATTGGGGTTTGGACAAAAGAACGACACTTGTGGAAACTAGACTATGGGCTATTAATGGGCTTTATATTTGTTTAACTAAATGAAAGTTTGTTAATGTTAATATAAAGATTTACAATTGGGCGTCCCTATAAATTACCATATACACTCGATCGGACACGATGGGCGGGGTATTTATATGTACGAATAATCGTTCATTTAACCGGACACGGGAATGGATTAATAGCCACTAGAATAATTAAAACAGGGGTGAAATTACATTCAAGGGTAATTGGTGTAATTGTTAACAAAGTAGTAAAACCTTGGTTTACACGCAGTCGATAACCTGGTGTATTCATTAAACAAAGTATTAAAACCTTGTTACAATTCGAATCCCCAATTAGTTGGAATATTTATCTTCGGGTATAATAATAATTTGACAAGGACACTTGCAATTTATATTTATGACTGATGGACTGTTATGGACAAAAACCAGACGGACATATTGAATAATCCAGGACAAAGGACAATTAACCCATGGGCATAAAACTAAAACCAACACGTCAAACATCATGATTACGGAAGTTTAAATAAGCATAATTCTTTTATATCATATTTTATTTCCTTTATTTTATATTTAATTGCACTTCTAATTATCGCACTTTTATTTATTGTTATTTCATTTTATCGCACTTTTAATTATCGTACTTTTTAATTATCGCAATTTAATTTTTATCGCATTTTTATTATTCGCAATTTCATTATCGTTATTTACTTTACGCTTTAATTTAAAGTCTTGTATTTATTTTATATTTTACATTAGGTTTTAACTGCGACTAAAGTTTTAAAATCGACAAACCGGTCATTAAACGGTAAAAACCCCTCTTTATAATAATAATATTACTTATATATATATTTGTATTTTTATAAAAGTAAACTAATATAGCGTTGAGCTTTGCTTAAAGATCTCCCTGTGGAACGAACCGGACTTACTAAAAACTACACTACTGTACGATTAGGTACACTGCCTATAAGTGTTGTAGCAAGGTTTAAGTATATCCATTCTATAAATAAATAAATATCTTGTGTAAAATTGTATCGTATTTAATAGTATTTTCTGCTAAAATTTAATAGTATTTTATACCCCTCTGCTTTGACATCATATATATATATATATATATATATATATATATATATATATATATATATATATATATATATATATATATATATATATATATATATATATATATATATATATATATATATATATATATATATATATATATATATATATATATATATATATATATATATATTTAATCGACTACGAGTATATGTTTTAATATAAATATACAAATGATATAGGTTCGTGAATCCGAGGCCAACCCTGCATTGTTCAATGTCGTCATATGTATTTTTACTACAAAATACATTATAGTGAGTTTCATTAATCCCTTTTTAAATGCTTTTGCAATATATATTTTTGGGACTGAGAATACATGCGCTGTTTTTTATAAATGTTTTTACGAAATAGACACAAGTAATCAAAACTACATTATATGGTTGAATTATCGAAATCGAATATGCCCCTTTTTATTAAGTCTGGTAATCTAAGAATTAGGGAACAGACACCCTAATTGACGCGAACTCTAAAGATAGATCTATCGGGCCCAACAAGCCCCATCCAAAGTACCGGATGCTTTAGTACTTCGAAATTTATATCATGTCCGAAGGAGGATCCCGGAATGATGGGGATATTCTTATATACAAATTGTGAATGTCGGTTACCAGGTGTTCAATCCATATGAATGATATTTTTGTCTTTATGTATGGGACGTATGTTTATGAGAAATGGAAATATGAAATCTTGTGGTCTATTAAAATTATGAAATGATTATTTATGTTAAACTAATGAACTCACCAACCTTTTAGTTGACACTTTAAAGCATGTTTATTCTCAGGTACGAAAGAAATCTTCCGCTGTACATTTGCTTATCTTAGAGATATTACTTGGAGTCATTCATGACATATTTCAAAAGACGTTGCATTCGAGTCATTGAGTTCATCAAGATTAATATTAAGTCAATTATAGTAAGATATATTACGTAATGGTATGCATGTTGTCAACTTTCGATGTAATGAAAGATTGTCTTTTCAAAAACGAATGCAATGTTTGTAAAATGTATCATATAGAGGTCAAGTACCTCGCGATGTAATCAACTGTTGTGAATCGCTTATAATCAATATGGACTTCGTCCGGATGGATTAGGACGGGTCTTCACAGTATGGGTTGTTGAAGTTTCGGTTAAACTGGGCTCTGCCTTGAAATTGATTATTATTTCTTTGGCTTATGAAAGCCACTTCTTCTTTTTTAGCCATTGTTAGACCGGCATCACAATCTTTTCCTAAATGGAGACCACCACAGTATTCACAACCTACCTTCATACTATGAATTTCCTTGGTGATTTTGTCCATGTTTCGAGCAACACCGTCTATTTTCACACTTAGGGAACTAAGGTCATCATAAGCACCGGACCTTTGGACTTGAGCATTACGAGTAATTGGTCGTTCTTGATGCCACTCATGAGAATAATCGGCTAGCTTCTCGATTATCTCATAAGCCTCTTGCTCGGTTTTGTCCATGAGTGAACCTCCGGACGCTTGATCAATGGAAATTCGGGTTGCAACATCACAACCCTTGTTAAAGATTTGGACTTTTTAGAAGGTATCCAAACCATGGTTTGGACAACCTCTTAGCATTTTGGAAAATTGATTCCATGCTTTGTACAAGGTTTCCATCGGCTTTTGATAAAATTGGGTAATTTCGTGTTGGAGTCTCGCGGACATAGAAGCTAAAAAATATTTCTTAAGAAATTTTTCCAACATACCATCCCAAGTTTCTATCGTAGCCTCGGCCAATGAATCTAACCAACTTCGTGCTTCCCCGTGGAGTGTCCATGGGAAAAGTCTTAAAAATATGGCCTGGTCAGTGTCTGGTTTAAGTTTGAAAAGCAGACATATCTCTTGAAAAAGACGAATATGATCGTTTGCATCTTCATTCGGACCACCACCAAATTGACACCTGTTATTAATCATTTGGAGAATAGGTCCTTTTATTTCAAAATTTTCCTCACCAGTGGGCGGAGTAATAGCACTACCTTGTCCGGTTCGGGTTGCCTTCATCTTGGCCGTCATTGATTGTCTTGGTACCACCGGTCTTGCTTCTCCTTCCATTTCAAATTTTGTAGGATGAATGGGCTCACCAAATTCAGAATATCTCGGCTTGGTTATACTTGATTCTGAATCAAAAGTTTCCTACTTTGATGAAGATTTAAAAAGTTCAAGTACATCTTTTGGGAGCCTACCAAGCTTTCTATCAGGTTCCGTAAGCGGTGTAAGTAATGGAGAATCTGAACTTCGGGTATGTGGCATATGCAACCTAAAATCTGTCAATCACACAACTAACAAAAACTATTAAACGTACCGATTCTATAAGTTTAAAATTCAAAGACTATTAACAATTTAAAAATAATTAAGAAACTACTTAATCACAAATTAGTTAATAATTCTATTTTGACACAAAACTGTCCCCGGCAGCGGCACCAAAAACTTGATGTGCAAAACGTGGTATATGATTTATCGTATGAAATTGTATGGAAAAATACCGATTAGAGATTGCTACACACTAACGGGCAGTGTACCCGATCGTGTAGTAGTATAGTAAATGGTAAAATCCGTGTATCGTTCCAAGGACAGTATCTAAATCAAATTAGGATTATAGACTAAATTGTGATCAATTAAGAAAATTACAAGTACAATATATATATTTTGGTTTGCCCTTTTACGATAGGCAAATCAAGTGATGAATAAGATTAAAAAGACAATATTTTTAGTATTTTTAGTTTATGAAAATAGAAAGATAGTTTTGAATTCAAATTAAAGAAATATGCTCATCTAGACTTTTTACCCTTAATGTTGAATGTTATTTAGGATTAAGATCGGATTGATTGGTTATGCACGAGAACTAATTAATTGGTTCACCAAGAGTAGTCTTGCGCAAACACTCAAACGGGATTACATGATGCAAGTGATGTTCTTGTCATCTAAGACCTCCTATTTGTAATCAACTAATTCAACTAGTTTGAAGACTTGAAGAATGATCAAGTCAATGGTGTGTTGTACATGATCTACTCCTATATCAACTAAAGGTTTAATTTAGTTCATTCCCTTGGTCCGGTTAAATGCTCAATTCACCCAACCCAAATAATTAACTAAGTGTTATAATAAGATCCCTATAAACGTCACTAGATAAGGCAAATCACTAACACATGTTAATTGATGGAACTAGGTAGTTGAAAGTGTGTATAATAAATTCTAAGGAATTGGTCATTCTCCTAGAGAATTACACATACTAATTAAGCTATTCCAAAGTATCTACAAGAGTCGTTCTTACATTCTTATGTAAATTAACCATTTGAACTCAACTTATCCCTTTTGGTAAAAGACGGATAAACACATGTCACTAGGTGTAAATCAATACATTAACTTAACAAGATGATGTTTCTTAATCAAATGAACATATCAACTAGTTGAATCGAAAGGATTAAACTTAATAAGAATGGTTCTTGTATTCAAACATCAAACTATCGTGCATAATTACAATCAATCAATAGTAAACATTCAACATCTCAGTTATTTATCTAGATGAACATAAAATGGACTAGCCAACAATCATGCTTGAAAACTTAAACACAACAGTAACAAAGATAGAATTCATTGTAAATACAAGATTAACTTTTTAGGAGTAATCTTGGATGAAGCTCTTGAATGATCTTGGATTCTTCAATGATTTGAGTGCTTAGATGCACTTTGATAAGCCCAAGAACTGCTTTGAATCGTATGTTTTCGTCTCTGAACAGAAAGGAAACTGGTACCCTTGAAATGAAACTGGAAATGGAATTAAATAAGCTGAAAATTTGGTGAAAAGCACTGTACGTGACGCGCACAGTAAGGGTGCGCTGAGCGCACTCTCACCTACTTCACTTTTTCCTTTACAGCTCGACAACGCACGTTCAAATCTTCTTTTCTGTTAAAAGTGCGCGTATGGGTGCGCTGAGCGCACCATCAAAAAGTGCGCTTGACGCACTTTGGTTTTGGCCAAGAAATCCTCTGATCAAATTTATACAATGTGCGCTGAGCGCACATTTTGTGGTGCGCTGAGCGCACTCTTCTGTCTTTGAGTTTCTGGTCTTGTTTTCGATCTCTGAGCTGTTATCATACATAATCTTCATATTTCTTCAAGTTTACAATGATTCTAGGCTATATTACAATACTATGAAATACAAACGGAATTACTATGTTTACATATGAAATAAATAACAATAGGATGCGATATTACGACTAAAGATATGACTAATTTGAGTAATATCATGCTCTTTGCAAGGTCTTGCTTGCATAATAAATGGGTCGAAAATGTTTCTCGACCTTTTGACCCAGAACAGAGCCAACAGCAAAATCAGAAGCATCGCACAGAAGCTCGAATTTAAGGGACCAATTCGGAGCAATTATGATGGGTGCATTGATGAGTTTCTCCTTAAGAAGATCGAATGCCTTTTGGCACTCGTCGGAGAAATTCCATGGTGTGTCCTTTTCGAGGAGTTTGTTCATCGGGTTAGCAATTTTAGAAAAATCCTTAATGAACTGCCGGTAAAAACCGGCGTGCCCGAGAAAACTCCGAACACCCTTAACATCGGTGGGAGGTGGAAGGTTCTTAATAGATGTTACCTTCACGGGATCCACCTCAATACCGTTCTTAGAAACTTGTGCCCGAGAACTATGCCCCCTTGAACCATGAAATGGCACTTTTCCCAATTGAGCACAAGATTAGACTTCTCACACCTTTTCAACATCCGCTCTAAATTAAGAAGGCATGAATCGAAAGTGTCACCGAAG
Organism: Rutidosis leptorrhynchoides; assembly: GCF_046630445.1. NCBI lineage: Eukaryota > Viridiplantae > Streptophyta > Magnoliopsida > Asterales > Asteraceae > Rutidosis > Rutidosis leptorrhynchoides. Next base: position 144,968,283 of record NC_092333.1, read on the forward strand.
ACCGAAAAGTCATCCATGAACACTTCCATGCAATCTTCTATCATATCATGGAATATGGCCATCATGCACCTTTGAAAAGTGGCCGGAGCATTGCAAAGGCCAAAGGGCATGCGTCGGTATGAGAATGTGCCATACGGGCACGTGAAAGTAGTTTTCTCTTGGTCCTCGGGCGAGATAGGAATTTGGAAATAGCTCGAAAAACCATCAAGAAAACAATAAAAGCTGTTTCCCGCTAACCTCTCTAGCATTTGATCTATGAAAGGTAACGGGAAGTGGTCTTTGCATGTGGCATCGTTCAACTTCCGATAGTCAATACAAACACGCCACCCCGTGACAGTCCGAGTGGAAATTAACTCGTTTTTATCATTGGTGGTAACGGTCATACCACCTTTCTTAGGTACACAGTGTACCGGACTAATCCACGGACTGTCAGAAATCGGGTAAATTAGACCTGCATCGAGGAGCTTAATGATCTCTTTCTTCACGACATCTTTCATGTGCGGGTTCAACCTCCTTTGTCGTTGCACCACAGGTTTGGAGTTATCCTCCATTAAGATTTTGTGGGTGCAATAGGTGGGACTAATACCCTTAATGTCGTGAATTTTCCATGCAATGGCCGGTTTATGGGCCTGCAGCATGGTTACAAGCTCAGTTTTCTGACCTGTAGTAAGAGAAGAAGAAATAATTACCGGGAGCTTAGATTCCTCCTGCAAATAAGCGTATTCCAAATGATCTGGAAGTGGCTTCAATTCTAACTCAGGAGGTTCTTCAATTGAAGACTTGCTCCGGTAATCCACATCACGTTCGAGTTCTTTGAACTCCTCCTCAGTCGGCTCATAGCCATTTTCCATCAAGGTGGTCAAAATATCCACCTCCTCAACCTGCAACTCTTCATCAATTTCAACCAATGAACATTCTCCTGAACCCTGTAACTCTAGGAATTCCTGCAAAAACTCAGACTGGACATTCACAGTGTTAAGAAAATAACATGTATGATCAGTGTAGGCAGGGTATTTCAAAGCATGGTCGATTGAGAAAGTTGCATGCAAATCATCTATCCTAAGGGTCAATTGTTGGTCCTAAACATCAATGATACATCTAGCCGTATTTAAAAATGGCCGACCCAAAATCAATGGAATCCTCTCATCCACTTCCATATCCAACACCACGAAATTGGCCGGGAAAACCAACGACCCGGTCTTAACTAGCATATTCTCTATAATTCCATGAGGGAATTTAATAGAGCGGTCAGCTAGCTGAATAGCCATACGCGTGGGTTTCAACTCCCCGGGGTCTAGCTTTAAGTAAATAGAATAGGGCATTAAATTTATGCTAGCCCCCAAATCTGCCAACGCCCTCATACAATCCAAATTACCCAGTAAACAAGGGATGGTGAAACTTCCAGGATCCTCAAGCTTCTCGAGAAGCTTGTTTGCAACTGCCGATGAGCATGCGGCATTCAACCTGACTGAAGACACGTTCTCTAGCTTCTTCCTGTTAGTTAGCAAGTCCTTAAGAAACCTTGCATACTTGGGCATACCTGCAATCACATCAATAAAAGGCAAATTTATATTAATTTTTTTAATCAAGTCCATGAACTTGGACTTTTCCACCTCAAGCTTCTCCAATCGCTGCTTCCTCGGGAATGGGAGCGGTGGTTGATACTCTTTAACTACCAGTTTAGGCGCAACAGTTTCTGGTACCCTCACAACTTTCTCAATCACCTGTTCCGGCTCCTTATCCCCCTCCGGTTCACTAAAAACTACTGGCTCACGATCCTTAACCAACGGCACTCGCAAATCATACTCATCAGGCTTCGGCGGTGAATCATATGCTAAACCACTTTGGGTAGTGATAGCATTAATGTGCCCATTCTTCGGGTTATTATCTGTCTTACTCGGTAACTCCCCCGGTTTCCTCTCATTATTCTGATTAGCAAGTTGACCAATTTGTTTCTCCAAATTTTGAATAGCTGCTTGTTGATTTCGAAACATTTGATCGTTCTTCTCATTGTTTTGAGTAACAGTAGTAACAAGCTGAGTTTGAGACATCACAAGCTTTTCGATCATAGCTTCAAGGTTGGACTTTTTCTCTTCGGCTTGGGGTTTCTGAAAATACCCGGGAGCTTGCTGTTGATATCCTCCACTAGAACTTGGCTGGATGTGATGACCCGGGAATTTTCGACTAAATTTAAATTTAATCTTTATATGATTTCGATACGATAAACAAAGTATGTAATGTTGAGTCTAGAAAATTTTTGAAACGATGTTCATATATGCAATTAACCTTCGACTATTCCCGACGATTCACGAACCTTTAATTGTAAACAGAAATGCAAATATGATTAATTACACATGTAAATAATTATATTAAATACATCAACAAACTATTATGTAAATTTATTAAAATTAGAATTTTTGATTAGTATTAATATTATCATTATTTATCATTTATTATTACTAGCCTATTTACCAACAATATCATATTACTAGTATTAATATATCTATACCTGCAATTATCATGATTTACAAATTTTGTACATTTAAACAGATAAATATAAACTCAGATTTATATAAACACATATATATAAACAAATTTCAAGTTATACACATATATATAAATACTTGTACAGATATATAGATATATAAATACTGATTTATATAATTGTAAATACAAATAATATGTGTACTGGTTTTCATCACTATCAAACTATTATGTAAATTATTTTTTTACTACAATCAGGTACGAATCCTTGTAATAAGTCATATAAGCAGACGAAATCTGTTAGAGCCATTTGTTTTTATGTTTTATATTCTTCTGGTTGCTTTATTCGAATTGTACCAATCAAACTAGTAAAACAACTGTTAATTAAATCATAACAGCTGTGATTGTATCTAACAAACTCAATATACCCTTTTGATAACATAATTCAAGGAGAAAAACCAAAAACCACAAAACCACCTACGACCACCATCGTTTCTCTTTTCCCACTCTCTTCTTCATCGACAACCACCACAGCAAACCACTTTGCAATTTCATTTGTGAACTACTACTACACGATGGAACCAGACTAATGTTGTTTACTACTTTTGAACAAAACCCATCAACAAATCATCATTTAAACACCTTCAAACTGTAAACCACCCCATAATCCGCTATATTCTTCCTTCATTTACTCACCACTATTTTCTAGTGCCACTCAATTATTCCTTTTCTGTTTCGGGCTAAAATGACATAAACAAACACGATCACCCTGGCTACTTCCTAGTCGACCCAAAAACCACCCCAACCGCTACCACGACTTTTATTCTATAACTATTGATGCTACGATTTTCCTGGCTCTAAATACATAAACCGAACACCCCTATTCTTTCTATTCTTTTTGACGTGTAAAGTCACCACCAACGAGAAACAAACCACCACAGCTACTAGACTATTGTAAAACGTGACCCAACAGCCCCTTATTGTTGCTCGCTAACTGCTGTTGGACTGTAGCAGCTGTTACTTCGATGATAATAATGACGATGAACATTGAAGACTTAACACTGATGATGAAGAGTGAAGTTGAATTATGAAGTATTACTACCTCACTAATTGTTTCGATATATGTAACAAACTATCACCCATTTGATGAATATTAAAACAACAACAAGAATCGCGTACGTGCCTTTTCCTTTTTATTAGCCGACAGTCAAATACCACTCCATATCTATTTCATGTACCGAATCCTTAAACTACTTCTATGAGTGTTGTACAATGCAAGTTGTTGATTGTATAAGTGATTTAGGGGCATTTGTATAAAATAAAAAAATAAAAATAAAAGAGAGGTGACCGACACTTTTTCCTCCACTTGCCACCAAAAGTTGGTCACCTAATCAACCTACTACATTTCTTTTTACATCGATATATGTTATGGGAAATTAAAGGTGATAAACATAAAGAATCCAAGAGTCTGTGGGGATTTAATATGTTGTAATATGCTGATGAGGGTTACACGATTTCCCTTCTTTTCCTTTTGGCCGATTCATTTAGAAGATTATAGGATTCTATTAGCATTTTTTAATAAACAAGTAGGAATAGAATCCTTCAATTTACCGAACCCCACTATCCCAAAAATCCACCGAATTCCATTAAAAATATTCTGTGATGGATTATATTTTTTCCTTGGGACGTGACCGTGAATACATTAAAACATTCTGTTGGGCTCCCTTCACACTTAATACAATTTGGGCCTTGGTGTTAAAGGTACCTAGGATAATATTGGGCTTAGTAAATTTAATAGGCTTTTTAGAAGTGGGTCACTCGAATCGAGACATATAGTTGGTAACGCGAGTTAATATCGAAAAACTGAAATAGAGGGACGGTTTAGAAGTGATTCGGGTTAACGTGAGATCACGAGTTCGAGCCCCGGCAAGGGCACTTATTTTTGGAACTGATTCTTTGAGGTAGATATTTAATTTATTTACTTATCATTATTATTATTCTTATCATTATTATCATTATACTTATTAAAATAAATGTTAATATTATTAGTAAAATCATTATTTTTATAGTTAGTATTATTAGTAGTATTATTATCATTATCATTATCATTATCATTATTATTATTATTATTATTATTATTATTATTATTATTATTATTATTATTATTATTATTATTACTACTACTACTTTTATATTAACAATATTATTATAACAAATAAATATTTTCTATATAAGAGTATATATATTACAACTACCATAATATTACATATAATTATATATATTAAGATTATTTATATAAATATTTACATATAACAAATTATTGATTTTAAATATAATATAAAACTATATAAATATTAACTATTTTAAATATATACAAATTAAATATAGATAAGATATATAAGTTAAGATATAATATATGAATTTATTTGATTACAATTATATGTGTTAATACATATATAAATAATATAGGTTCGTGAATTCGAGGCCAACCCTACATTTGTTAAATGACGTCATATGTATTTTTACTACAAAATACAGTACGGTGAGTTCATTTGATTCCCTTTTACTCTTTACATTTTTGGGACTGAGAATACATGCGCTACTTTTACAACTGCTTTATTAAATGCTTTTGAAATACATTTTGAACTGCGAATACATGAAATGCTTTTATAAATATTTGACGAAACATTCCTCGAATGAATTATGTGGATGTGATAATTGCCACAATTGATATGAATATTTTTCCCCTGATTATTATTGCTTGGTAACTTAAGAATTAGGGAACATCACTAATTTTTAGAATTAGTGCACGCCTAATTGACGCGAATCCTAAAGGTAGCTACCGGGTTTAACACCCCCACCCAGAATGTTCACTAGACGGAAGAGCTAGTGGGCGTGGTGTTTAGTACTTCGAGGTTTATATATTATACAGATGAGATGTTCTGTTTTTGGGGATATTATTTTGCGCATTATATGTTAAGGTCGATTACCAAGCCAAGCTATGAAAGCAATGAAAAGTGAATGTTATGTATCGAGAGAATGATTTTATACACAGGTTATGTGTATGTTATTTTTGTGCACAAGATATGTGTACGGTTACTAAGATTTATGAAAGATGATTTTGTACACGAGAAATGTGTACTGTATTTAAAAGATATAGCATGTACATTACAGGTGGGTATAGGATTCGGGCCCATTTGTACCATGCAAGATTTAAATCTTGTGGTCTATCAAAATGTTGAATTTTATTGTTTTATGATAAACCTATGAACTCACCAACCTTTTGGTTGACACTTGAAAGCATGTTTATTCTCAAGTATGAAAGAAATCTTCCGCTGTGCATTTGCTCATTTTAAGGATATTACTTGGAGTCGATCATCGCTCTGAGATCAAATGTTGATGACTTCGTCCAGATGGATTAGGACGGGTCCTTTCAGTTGGTATCAGAGCGGTGGTCTTAGCGAACCAGGTCTTGCATTAGTTTGTCTAATTGATAGTTGTTTAGATGCATTAGTGAGTCTGGACTTCGATCGTGTCTGCATGTCAAAAGTTTTGCTTATCATTTCGTGTCAAAAATTACTTGCTTATCATCCCTAAAATCTAGACACATCTTACTGCCTCCATTGCATAGATAGTGTATAGACAAATTCATATCATAGGGTATCTATTATTGTAAACTTTGCCTGACAGTTCCGTAGATTCCTCCGTAACTTATGGGATTTTAGTATTATATATGTATATATAAATCATGTATTGCAGGGTACTAATCTACATCCTATAATCTATTTCATATTGAAAATCTTTCATCTGATCGTACGAGATTAACCAGTTCAAATTTCTCGGATTCCGATATGGATGTTTACCTAAGCTCCAACAGCAGCATCACCAGAATGAATCAACCAATTCATCTGATGGGTTCATAGTCGACTTAATCAATGGAGACGCAAAGAAGGCGATCATTTCCAACAACCGAATTCACCACTTGACGGAGAACCCGAAGCACTTACCGGTGAACCAGTCCGAAACACCATTTTTAGCCTCATTTCCAGAGTATCTCATCATGATTATATACTAAACTAAATTCTAGATTTTATTTATCAGCTCGTTATGACCGACAATCATCCTGGAGTAATGGAAGAAGTCAACGAGCTTCGCGCTCGAGTAATTAATTTGGAGAATATGGTGCAAAACTTACCAGCTTCAGTAACATCACCGGCACCAACAGTACCATCAATAACAGCACCAGTACCATCAACAATCCATGCCTCAACATCTCATTTTGTATCTCGAGTATAATCATCGTTCTACGTATCGTTCTACATCATTTATCTTCGTTCGACATGGCGATTATGTAATCTCTAATGTTTTAGAGATTCTATATTCTTGTTCTAATGGTAAATCAAATGAGTTTAATATCATATTGACTCATTAAATCCATGATTACATCTGAAGAAAATATATATGTATATATTTTTTTTCATAAAGACTGTAATTAAAAATTCTTTCGTACAAACTGTTAATGGTGAAAATATTTTAACGGGTAGGTAATACCCGAGGAATTTTTAGATTTCACATTAATAAATTACATTGTACATTCTTCGAATCTGATTCAACAGTCCTTTACTATCCTATTTACAACCACCAATATACGTATCCTTTCACCACAGAATAACCATTTTCATTCAATTTCATATTTGGATTTTGACCTATCAGAATCCGACAAGTGGCATAATGAAGAAAACATTGGACAAAATAAAATTTGTTAGAAACAAACGAATTAACTATAAGAAATTTTGTTAAGAATCCACGCTAACAAAATCCTAGCTAACTGTTCCTAGCTAACTGTTAATTCTGTATTACCTTTTATTTATCGCAATTTATTTATCGCATTTTATTTATCGCAATTTTAATTCTCGCAATTTTATTTATCGTCATTTAATTTCTGTTATTTATTTTACGCACTTTAAATATCGGGACACGTATACAAAGTTTTGACATATCATATCGACGCATCTATATATATTATTTGGAATAACCATAGACACTCTATATGCAGTAATGCTGGAGTTAGCTATACAGAGTTGAGGTTGAGTCTATAATAATATATATAGTTTGAGTTGTGATCGAGTCTGAGACATGTACACGGGTCACGATACGTATTAATTAATTCGAATATTATATATTAAATTATATATGAATTATTGGACTGTTAACTGTGGACTTTCGACTGTGGACTAATGACATTGGACAATTAAAATGAGTTAAAATATCGATTATAACATATGAAACTAAAAAATTCTTCAAGTTTGCCACTTGATCTCATCTTAAACCTCATTTGTATCTTGACGATTATAATTTGCGTTCAAACCTTTCATGATTCTTGAAAACACCTCAATCGAGAGAATGAACCAACCGCACTTCATCTATAGAAGAAAAGATTTATGCATATAGTTATGCACCTGAAAACACTCGAAACCTGAGTAAACATTTAATACGTATCTGTGCTAGCTCCTTTGGCGTTGTTGTTACCGAAAACCGCTTTGCAATCCCTTTTCAAATTAGCCAATTTTGTCACAGCTCCAACAAGTCAGCTTCAACTTTCATTTGGATTAGCTTTATTATAACCTTGATATATATGCGTGCTCTTTTATTGTTACCTGGAAACCTTTTATATTCCACCATATTACCATCAGCGTTTAATCATCTAAAAACACAATTCTCCTGAAACCACCTCGGATTGATAACCAACGATTCAGATATGGCTGCATTAAATGCAGAGGAAATAGTAAAATTGTAGATGGCCTAAATAGCCAAGAGTTTGATGATAAAGAAAGGAGTGTTAGGAACGCTCGATAGAAAATTTGGTACTGAAAAACGAATTGAGCACACCATGAAGGAGACAGAGGACAAATACAAGGAACATACCCTATATTCAAAGAACCCAAATAATTATGGATTCGATGAAATCTCTAGAGAATATCTTACTCCGAAGTCATGTTAAAATCTTGCGGAAAATCTTTCTTCATCAACTTTCGAACTTAGAAATTCCAAAATATCATCATAAATATCTTCGATATTTCTAAAGATATTTTCATAAATATTCTCGTCTGAAATTATATACCTCTTCGTGCTTTCTGTAATACATTATATTGGAAACTTCTGTAAAATCTAAGTATAAATTATGAATGAATTGTGGAGAAGTGTTGGGAATTGAAGCATGGGTTAGTATAATATAATGACGCTTGACCAATGTGATTATATTACAGTAAGTTATGCTGAGTTTCTAATGGGGCGTGATGATTCACAGATCATAACGTCATCACATGCCATGATACATAACTCTTTCATTCTACTTAACTTCTGAACATATCAAGAAAATGTATTCTTGATGGTTCTATCTCCCGTGATGTTGATAAATTTGAAAATCAAATCGTGCTATCACGTTCCTTCCTGCTTAGAACATTATAATCATTCGAAACTCTATATCTACAAATTCTGGACCATTATTCGCTTGACTTGAAGTCGGAAAGAGAAAACAAAAGCATGGAGCTTCGAAATATAAGGGAGAATATAAAGCCGATCACAAATATAGAAATTACAAACTGTGTATATCAATGTGTATAGCAACATAAAGACACGGGAGAATTAAAAACACTACAACCCCACGGGTGAAGTAGAGGAAAACAGATTCCTCCGGTGGAAGTTAGAAAAGGAGAATGATTGTTGCGATAGTAAGGATAAGAACAAGAATCAGAACTGGATTAAGCATTTTCAGAATATTTTGAATTTAGGAATTGAGTATAGAAGTGGTGAAAACTAATGGAATGAAAAAGGTAAATTTATAATGGAGATATCAGACGTAGTAATCGGACAAATCATCGCATTTAATTAAAGAGATCCTAATTTCCTTAAATCTCGAAGAATCAGATCTTATAAATTTCCAAGATTTTCTTTTAAAACCCTTGAATTCTGAATATCCACCGTGACTACATCAAAAATTAAATCTCTATCTCAATATTTTATGACAGCTTCACTCATACGCTTCGAGTAATCGAATCGTTTTATCCAAATTATTCAATGATGATAAAACTCTATTTATCAACTCATATTCGTCATGAAAACATGTTTATTGTTAGCCATGACCACCTCACTCAAATTTCGGGACGAAATTTCTTTAACGGGTAGGTACTGTGACGACCCGGGAATTTTCAACAAAATTTAAATTTAATCTTTATATGATTTCGATACGATAAGCAAAGTATGTAATGTTGAGTCTAGAAAATTTTGAAACGATATTCATATATGCAATTAACCTTCGACTATTCCTAACGATTCACGAACCTTTAATTGTAAACAGAAATGCAAATATGATTAATTACACATGTAAATAATTATATTAAATACATCAACAAACTATTACGTAAATTTATTAAAATTAGAATTTTTTGATTAATATTAATATTATCATTATTTATCATTTATTATTACTAGCCTATTTACCAACAATATCATATTACTAGTATTAATATATCTATACCTGCAATTATCATGATTTACGAATTTTGTACATTTAAACAGATAAATATAAACTCAGATTTATATAAACACATATATATAAACAAATTTCAAGTTATACACATATATATAAATACTTGTACAGATATATAGATATATAAATACTGATTTATATAATTGTAAATACAAATAATACGTGTACTGGTTTTCATCACTATCAAACTATTATGTAAATTATTTTTTTACTACAATCAGGTACGAATCCTTGCAATAAGTCATATAAGCAGACGAAATCTGTTAGAGCCATTTGTTTTTATGTTTTATATTCTTCTGGTTGCTTTATTCGAATTGTACCAATCAAACTAGTAAAACAACTGTTAATTAAATCACAACAGCTGTGATTGTATCTAACAAACTCAATATAACCTTTTGATAACATAATTCAAGGAGAAAAACCAAAAACCACAAAACCACCTACGACCACCATCGTTTCTCTTTTCCCACTCTCTTCTTCATCGATAACCACCACATCAAACCACTTTGCAATTTCATTTGTGAACTACTACTACACGATGGAACAAGACTAATGATGTTTACTACTTTTGAACAAAACCCATCAACAAATCATCATTTAATCACCTTCAAACTATGAACCACCCCATAACCCACTATATTCATCCTTCATTTACTCACCACTATTTTCTAATACCACTCGATTATTCCTTTTCTGTTTCGGGCTAAAATGACATAAACAAACACGATCACCCCGACTATTTCCTAGTCGACCCAAAAACCACCCCAACCGCTACCACGACTTTTATTCTATAACTGTTGATGCTACTATTTTCCTGGCTCTAAATACATAAACCGAACACCCCTATTCTTTCTATTCTTTTTGACGTGTAAAGTCATCACCAACGAGAAACAAACCACCATAGCTACTAGACTGTTGTAAAACGTGACCCAATAGCCCCTTATTGTTGCTCGCTAACTGCTGTTGGACTGTAGCAGCTGTTACTTCGATGATAATAATGACGATGAACATTGAAGACTTAACACTGATGACGAAGAGTGAAGTTGAATTATGAAGTATTACTACCTCACTAATTGTTTCGATATATGTAACAAACTATCACCCATTTGATGAATATTAAAACAACAACGAGAATCGCGTACGTGCCTTTTCCTTTTTATTAGCCTACAATCAAATACCACTCGATATCTATTTCATGTATCGAATCCTTAAACTACTTCTATGAGTGCTGTACAATGCAAGTTGTTGATTGTATAAGTGATTTAGGGGCATTTGTATAATAATAATAATAAAAAGAGAGAGAGAGAGAGAGAGAGAGGTGACCGACACTTTTTCCTCCACTTGCCACCAAAAGTTGGTCACCTAATCAACCTACTACATTTCTTTTTACATCGATATATGTTATGGGAAATTAAAGGTGATAAACATAAAGAATCCAAGAGTCTGTGGGGATTTAATATGTTGTAATATGCTGATGAGGGTTACATGATTTCCCTCCTTTTCCTTTTGGCCGATTCATTTAGAAGATTATAGGATTCTATTAACATTTTTTAATAAACAATTGGGAATAGAATCCTTCAATTTACCGAACCCCACTATCCCAAAAATCAACCGAATTCCATTAAAAATATTCTGTGATGGATTATATTTTTTCCTTGGGACGTGACCATGAATACATTAAAACATTCTGTTGGGCTCCCTTCACACTTAATATAATTTGGGCCGTGGTGTTAAAGGTACCTAGAATAATATTGGGCTTAGTAAATTTAATAGGCTTTTTAGAAGTGGGTCACTCGAATCGAGACATATAGTTGGTAACGTGAGTTAATATCAAAAAACTGAAACAGCGGAACGGTTTAGAAGTGATTCGGGTTAACGTGAGATCACGAGTTCGAGCCCCGGCAAGGGCACTTATTTTTGGAACTTATTCTTTGAGGTAGATATTTAATTTATTTACTTATCATTATTATTATTCTTATCATTATTATCATTATACTTATTAAAATAAATGTTAATATTATTAGTAAAATCATTATTTTTATAGTTAGTATTATTAGTAGTATTATTATCATTATTATTATTATTATTATTATTATTATTATTATTATTATTATTATTATTATTATTATTATTATTATTATTATCATTATTATTATTATTATTATTACTACTACTACTACTACTACTACTTTTATATTAACAATATTATTATAACAAATAAATATTTTCTATATAAGAGTATATATATTACAACTACCATAATATTACATATAATTATATATATTAAGATTATTTATATAAATATTTACATATAACAAATTATTGATTTTAAATATAATATTAAACTATATAAATATTAACTATTTTAAATATATACAAATTAAATATAGATACGATATATAATTTAAGATATAATATATGAATTTATTTGATTACAATTATATGTGTTAATAAATATATAAATAATATAGGTTCGTGAATCCGAGGCCAACCCTACATTTGTTAAATGACGTCATATGTATCTTTATTACAAAATACAGTATGGTGAGTTCATTTGATTCCATTTTACTCTTTACATTTTTGGGACTGAGAATACATGCGCTACTTTTACAACTGCCTTATTAAATGCTTTTGAAATATATTTTGAACTGCGAATACATGAAATGCTTTTATAAATGTTTGACGAGATAGACACAAGCAAAACATTCCTCGAATGAATTATGTGGACGTGATAATTGCCACAATTGATATGAATATTTTCCCCTGATTATTATTGCTTGGTAACTTAAGAATTAGGGAACATCACTAATTTTGAGAATTAGTGCACGCCTAATTGACGCGAATCCTAAAGGTAGCTACCGGGTTTAACACCCTCTCCCAAAATGTTCACTAGACGGAAGAGCTAGTGGGCGTGGTGTTTAGTACTTCGAGGTTTATATATTATACAGACGAGATGTTCTGTTTTTGGGGATATTATTATGCGCATTATATGTTAAGGTCGGTTACCAAGCCAAGCTATGAAAGCAATGAAAAGTGAATGTTATGTATCGAGAGAATGATTTTATACACAGGTTATGTGTATGTTATTTTTGTGCACAAGATATGTGTACGGTTACTAAGATTTATGAAAGATGATTTTGTACACGAGAAATGTGTACTGTATTTAAAAGATATAGCATGTACATTACAGGTGGGTATAGGATTCGGGCCCATTTGTACCATGCAGGATTTAAATCTTGTGGTCTATCAAAATGTTGAATTTTATTGTTTTATGATAAACCTATGAACTCACCAACCTTTTGGTTGACACTTGAAAGCATGTTTATTCTCAGGTATGAAAGAAATCTTCTGCTGTGCATCTGCTCATTTTAAGGACATTACTTGGAGTCGATCATCGCTCTGGGATCAAATGTTGATGACTTCGTCCAGATGGATTAGGACGGGCCCTTTTACTGGAACCTAGAACCTTGATTACCTTAAGGATTATAGGGATTGTTGAAATTCCTATTAAACTGCGCACGTCCCTGAAACTGATTGTTGTTCTGTTGACTAATATAAGCGATCTCTTCTTTCTGGTTCATAGTCAAACCCACATCACAATCTTTTCCTAAGTGTAATCCCCCGCAAAATTCACAACCAACCTTAATACCATGCATGTCCTTCTCCAACTTCTACAAGTCTCTACCGAATTTGTCTAACTTAGCATTAATAGACCCATAATCATCATACGCACCAGTGGTTTCGGTTCTCTTAACTGACGCTGAACGAGTTGACTCATGATCTTGATGCCATTCGTGAGTGTAGGCAGCTTGCTTTTCAATAATCTCTAGTGCCTCTTCTTCGATCTTATCCATTAAAGTTCCACCTGCTGCTTGATCAATACTCTGACGAGTTGGTATGTCACACCCCTTATAGAAAATCTAGACCTTTTGTAAATCATTCAACCCGTGTTGCGGACACGAGCGTAACATATTAGAATAACGGTCCCAAGCATCAAACAATGTCTCACTGCTCTTTTGTCTGAATTGCGAAATATCTGCTTGAAGTCTAGCAGCTCGAGACGCAGAGAAAAACTTTGCTAAAAACTTATCCACCAAAACTTCCCAAGAGGTAATCGCTCCCTCTGGCTGCTTATCTAACCATCTCTTAGCTTCTCCCTTAAGTGTCCAGGGAAAAAGCCTTGTCTTGATCGAAGTATCGGCAACCTCATGTAGCTTGAATAAGTTGCAAACATCATTGAAAATACGAAGATGCTCGTTAGCATCCTCACTATCCTTTCCATGAAATTGGCAGTCAGAAGAAATCAAACTCAGAATCGGACCTGTAATTTGAAAAGGCTGAGTGATGTTCGGTTGAGTAATCGAATTGCCTTGGCCAGCTCGGGTGGCCTTCAACTTTTCTGCCATAGTCTGAGGACGATTTGGTTGATCAGCTTGGTCAGCCATATCTTCAGTCTCGAAAAGATCTAATGAAATGTAAGAGTCTTCTTCTTCTCTGATTTTAGGTGGTGTATCGGGCACCACAGTCTCAGAACTACTACCCAAATTAATTATATTAGCACTCGAAGAAAAAGATGAATCCACTGTAGACTGTTGCTCGTGACTTAACGCTCTGAATAACTCTCTTTCGGGTTCGTTAAACGGTTGAAGAATCGGAGAATTAGAAGAACGCGTATGTGGCATGCACTACCTGTTATCTGCAAAATCACAACTAACAACTGATTAAACGCACTGATTCAACTGAGAATAAACGAAAAGAAATAATAAACTATAACTAAAACTAAATTAAGAACAATTAGATAACAATCTTAATTTTCGACACAAATGTCCTCGGCAGCGGCTCCAAAAACTTGATGTGTAAAATCTAGTATATAATTTATCTTGGAAAATGCCGGTTTAAAGATTACTACACACCTACGAGCAGTGTACCCGATCATGTAATAGTAAAAAGTTGGTAATTCCGAAATCGTTTCAAGGACAGTTTTAAACGTGAGAATTAAGATTGCAACTAATAAAATACTAAGTTAATCTATGAAAATCGAAAGTACGAGATAATTTGTTTTGTGGCTATTTAACGATTAGCCAAATCAAAGATTGATTAAAAGTAAAAGACAATATTTTTGTGTTTTTAAGTTTATAATAAATAAATGCAGACTCGACGAAAAGTAAAGATATTTGAATTCAATAGATAAAAGAATGTTCGCCTAGATCTCCTATTCGCAGTGTCGGATGATTTGGTATTAAGCTCTAGTTCAATTTATCAATACATGCAACTACAGAGTTGGTTTACCCAGAGTTCTCTTTTAGCAAACACGTCAAACTTGGATTTATTGGCTTAGGGTTCCCTTTCACCAAAGACCTCTTTCATTTGTGACTTAGTAATTAACTAATTATAAGATTAAGATTCAATTGGTTACGCGTTCACTCCACACAATTCACCCCTATTTTGTTTAATCTATGTTACCCGGTTTACCCCCTTGGTCCAGTAAGCACCCAATTGGTTAAGACAAATCAATTGAAAACTAGTGTACAAAATTGAAACAGGGTTCCCTTTGTTTAAACAAGATCACTAATCAACCTAGTAACAATAATCAACACCCACAAGAATGGTTCTTAATCAAAACTCATAATTATCATGCATTAATTAAATCAAACATTAAAGTATCATCCAAACACATACGAATATTCAATCTAGACAAACATTTAAGTGCTTAGCCAACCATGGCTAAAACCAAAATCACAAATAAACAATTAAGATTATTCATAATGATGATAAGAATTAAATCTAATGAAAATTGTGTTCTTGAATGATGAACGGATCAAGACGCGTTTTCGAAATGATTTATGTGTTAGAATGATCTTGGGGTTCCCCAAAAATCACCCTTTTTTGTCAAAAAGCTGCTGAAATTCGTCTTGAAGCAATAATGATTAATTAGGGTAAAAATTCGGGCTTTAAATAGGTAAAATCTGACCCCGGATGAAGGTGGAGCGGCGCTCCACAAATGGAGCTGCGCTCCATATGCTGTAAAACTGGTTCCTGGCCATTTGAAAGCTCTCAACATGATTTTCCAGCCTACTGGAGTGGCGCTCCATGTTTTGGAGCGGTGCTCCAGACCCTTTTTGCTGAATTCGGACTGTAAAACTCATAAAATCACTTGTTTTGGAACCAAACTCGAATCGAACCAATCTCTTCCACTCGTTTCTATAGAAAATCACTAAAACAATCAAATAACTTCAAATTTCATCTTCTTGGTCTTAGAACTCAAACTTTCACAACACTTATCGAAATAACACCAAATCGTATCCAAAAGGACCAAAATGTGTCCGTTATCGCTAAAGAAAACGCGTATGAAATATGCAATATCACTGACTCCAAATCTTGTCCTTAAATTAGCATGCAACAACGGAAGCTTTAATAATCACCTGAGAATAAACATGCTTAAAACGTCAACAAAAATGTTGGTGAGTTATAGGTTTAACCTATATATATATCGAATTGTAATAATAGACCACAAGATTTCCTTTAATAAATAATCATACACTCGCAAGTGTATAAAAATCATTCGTATGATGAACACCTGGTAATCGACATTAACATAATGCATATAGAATATTCTCCGCATACTCGTAAGTATGCCATAAACTGGCAATCGCAATCACCATATAAATCGAAGTACTAAAGCCATTCATAAGCTGAATGAGGGTTGTTAGGCCCAATAGATCTATCTTTAGGATTCGTGTCAATTAGGGGCCATTTCCCTAATTCTTAGGTTACCAAGCTTGAAGGGGCGATATTCGGTTTAATAATCCAACCATAGAATGTAATTTCGCGTACTTGTGTCTATTTTGTAAAATATTTATAAAACTGCATGTATTCTCATCCCAAAAATATTAGATTTTAAAAGTGGGACTATAACTCACTTTCACAGATTTTCAACTCGTCGGAAATAAGACTTGGCCACGGGTCGATTCACGAACCTATAACAAATATATACATATATATCAAAGTATGATCGAAATATATTCACAACATTTTTATTACATGTTGATGTTTTAAGTTGTTAAGTTAGCAGCCCAACGTTAGTAGATAATTTAGTAGTACATAAATAAATTAATATATTATATCGAATCAATCCACGACCCAGTGTATATATGTCTCAGACTCGATCACAACTCAAAGTATATATATTATTTTAGAATCAACATCGACCCTTTATATGCTAACTCGAGCATTACCGCAATATAGAGTGACTTACGGTTATTCCAAATAATATATATATATGACGTCGATATGATATGTCAAAATATTGTATACGTGTCTATGGTCTATCAAGACATGTATAATACAAGAAAGTTAGTTAAGATATGGTTAGTATAGATTTGTTACAAAATTTCACGTAGCTAAAACAAGCAAATTTATCCAATTTTGTTTTACCCATAATTTCTTCGTTTTAAATCCGTTTTGAGTGAATCAAAGTGCTATGGTTTCGTATCGAACTTAAGTTTATGAAACTAAACAGAAAAAGTGATGGTTTATAGTCGGAGTTACAGGTTACAAGTCATTTTTGTAAGAGGTAGTCATGTCAGTCGAAAGAACGACATCTTGATGACCATTTTGAAAAACATACTTCCACTTTGAGTTTGACCATAATTTTTGGATATAGTTTCATGTTCATAAGAAATATCATTTTTCCAGAAGAAAAACTTTTAAATCAAAGTTTATCATAGTTTTTAATTATCCAACCCAAAACAGCCCACGGTTTTACTACGACGGCGTATGTCCGGTTTTACGGTGTTCTTCGTCTTTACAGGTTTTAAATCATTAAGTTTACATATCATATAGATATAGAAAATGTGTTTAACTGATTTTAAAAGTTAAGTTAGAAGGATTAACTTTGTTTGCGAACAAGTTTAGAATTCACTAAACTATGTCCTGTGATTACAAGTTATAATCTTCGAATAAGATAGTTATATATATGAATCAAATGATGTTATGAACATCATCACTACCTCAAGTATAGTAGGTAAACCTACTGGAAATGACAAGAAATTATCTAGAGCTTCAAAGGATCTTGGACGGCTTGAAAGTTCTTGAAGTGGAATCATGACACAAAAATAAGTTCAAGTAAGATTTCTACTCGAATTAAGATTGTTATAGTTATAGAAATTGAATCAAAGTTTGAATATGAGTATTACCTTAAATTAGAGAGATAACCTACTGTAAATAATAAAGGTTTCTTGATCTTGGATGATTACTAAGAATGGATTAGAAAGCTTGGAAGTAAACTAGTAAACTTGAAAGTGTTCTTGAAGTTTACTTGAGTGATTGTTTTATATGTTGATCTAGGTTAACAAGTTTGAGCTAGATTGAGCTAGATTATGAAGAAAATGATGAAGAACACTTAGAACAATAAGAGAAAACTTGAGAGAGAGTAGTTTGATGCATGGAAGTTGGAATGAAAATGTGTTTGTGGTTGGTGAACAAAAACGTGATACTACACTTGTGATATAGGCTCCATTAGTTTGTATTTTTGTTAGATATTTCATGATAGATGTTAAATGATGGTTCCCACATGTCTTGTTGACTCATTAAGGCTGCTAAGAGCTGATCATTGAAGTGTATATACTAATAATATGTACATCTATGAGCTGGGTATTGTACGAGTACGAATACGGATTGGATACGAGAAGAATTGTTGATGGAAATGAATGGAAATGTAATTGTAACCATTTTTGTTAAGTATGAGTGTTTTGATATATGTATTGAAGTCTTCCAAAAGTATATTAATACATCTTAATACACTACATGTATATACATTTTAACTGAGTCGTTAAGTCATCGATAGTCTTTACATGTAAGTGTTGTTTCGAAACCTTTAAGTTAACGATCTTGTTAAATGTAATTAATCCATTGTTATTATACTTAAATGAGATGTTAAATTGTTATGTTAACATGATAACATGGTGTATGAATATATCTTAATATCATATATATATATATATATATATATATATATATATATATATATATATATATATATATATATATATATATATATATATATATATATATATATATATATATATATATATATGTTAAAATACTATTACAATGATAATTGTTACAAATATATATTGTTTCAAAATTCTTAAGTTAGTAGTCTCATCTTACTCGTGTAGTTCATTGTTAATACACTTAATGATATAATTAATTATCATTTTATCATGTTAACATAGTGTGTTAATATCTTAATACAATACATATGTATTTATTTTAATTAAAACTTTGTTATAACGATAATCGTTATATATATCGTTTCAAGTTTCTTTAATTCAGTAGTTTCATTTTATGCATAAAACTCTTTGTTAATATACTTTGTGAGATACTTACTTATCATAATATCATGTTTTATATATATATATATATATATATATATATATATATATATATATATATATATATATATATATATATATATATATATATGTATGTATGTATGTATGTATGTATGTATATGTATATATATATCGTCATGTCGTTTTTACCAGTTTTAACGTTCGTGAATCGCCGGACAACTGGGTGGTCAATTGTCTACATGAAACTCATTTCAATTAATCAAGTCTTAACAAGTTTGATTGCTTAACATGTTAGAAACATTTAATCATGTAAATATAGATATCATATAATATAAAATCATGGAAAAGTTCGGGTCACTACAGTACCTACCCGTTAAATAAATTTCGTCCCGAAATTTTAAGCAGTTGAAGGTGTTGATGCATCTTCTGGAAATAAGTGTGGGTATTTCTTCTTCATCTGATCTTCACGTTCCCAGGTGAACTCGGGTCCTCTACGAGCATTCCATCAAACCTTAATGATTGGTAATTTATTTTGCTTAAGTCGTTTAACCTCACAATCCATTATTTCGACGGGTTCTTCAATGAATTGAAGTTTTTTATTGATTTGGATTTCGTCCAAAGGAATAGTGAGATCTTCTGTAACAACCCTGATTTTTCTGTTACTTTCATTAACCTTTCGTTAGTTTATTTAACGGCGATTATTTAACTTTTATGTGTTTACGTGTATTAAATGCGTACTTGATCTTCGGAGGGTTTTAATAATTAATATGGGTTGATATTAATTCAAATAAATATTTCGGATAATGAAATACGATAAAAACGATACGATTTTGATCATAGCTTTTTGAGCAACGAAACGCTCGGGTTTATTTTAATAATTAATTTTATTAATTATTAACTTTTTAAAATATTTAATTTATTGGGTTTTTATTAAATTAAACAATTGGTTGCGTTTAACGATCGGGTTAGCGTTCCGGGCCTTTGGTACGACTAAACGGCACTTAAAACGGACCACGATTACACGGGATTGCAAAACGAGAGCCCGGGAACCCCATGAGGGCCCCATTCGGCCGACCCCTCCCCACCCCCCTTTTATGTTTAATTTTTGATAACTTTAGGGACTTATGTGTTAATTGTGTATTTATGGCTTGGTATAAATTAGAAGGTTAAACCTAAATTAGATAAAACCCTAACACAAAAGCTGCACAGTCGATCTCTCCTCTCCCTCTCTTGGCCGTCGCCCAACTCACACACACACACTCAAACTCAATTTTTGATTAAACCTCAAGAACAAAAGTTGCAATTCGCGTTATCCTCTACGTATTGGTGTGCTTTGATTGTTGATCTAAGGTATATTTGCATGAACCCTAATTCTTAAAATCTGAATTTTATTAAAGTTTCATAGTTATGTTGTCAATTGCTCAAGTCTATACGCGTACGTGTTAATTGTAATCGTTATTTTGATTGTTTGATGCGCTAGGGTTTAAAAATGAATTTGTATTTGCTTGATCAGAAAAATTAAGTTTTTCAAATGTTAATTATTATGTTATAATCAGATTCCTTGCGAAAAACTATTGAGTTTAGGCTTTGGATTCGCTTGATTTCGTTTCCGTATGATTAAGTTATGTCGATTTGAATTATCGTTGTGTTTTTGTTGCTTGATCAGAAATCTGGTATTGATAGACAACGAATTGGAATGAGAGACTTATACCATTTGAAAGATAATTTAAAAACACTCAATTTAGACTAGGATATCATGTTGTTTGCTTATGTATAGCCCGAGATATGCTAGAATTAGTATAAAAGTAGTTTTATACAGCACTTGCATGAAAATAACCTTGTATGATAAAATGTGTTAACTTCTGTGATTAAAGATTTGCATATTTGAAAATTATACAAAAATTACTTCATCTTTCATGTAGATATCATAGGCTAATTGTATCTAGATCTTCGGATAATCGTATGCGAATGTGACTAACTAAATGAGAATCGAATCTGTAAATTGCACACGGTTTTGTACTCTGTGGATTTTTTAAATTGTTTGAGCATATATGCTTCTGGAAAATGAAACTTAACATGATATGTGAATTATTGTTAGTTTATGTCAATCTCTGAAACCTTATGCATTGGGCACAATAGAGCCATACTTTATGTGAATTCTGATTTGAGCTGAAAACTGAATGTTCAACTTGCACGAATAAACTGTACCAATTGGCTAAACAAAAGTTGCTAGATTTTTGATATGTGTTACTTTGATTTGTTCTTGAACTATGGCCACTGGTCTTGTATCAATTGCATGTTCCTAACTCCGGTTATAGCCAAAATTAAATCAGTGCGCGGTCAGAAACTGACTTGGCAAACCCCAAATGTATCCCTTCTGATTCCTGACTTTTAGTTGTCGTATGAGTCCCTGGCTGGACTTTTTGGAATCGATTTTAAGTTTAATTATGATCTGGAGTTTTTCATATTTACTTGAATTTTGTACTATGAGATAATGTGCTAAGTATGTTACGTGTTCATAAATTTTGTGCATGACGATAAACTGAAATTGTGAAAACGATCATTCATGACCTAAAACGTATTGTTTGACTTAGGCTTGACATGTTGACCAATATTTGGCATGAACCTACTGATTTTGACTTTAGTTGACTACTTTGACCAAGTTCGACTTTCGGTTGACTTTGTTTGACTTGTATGATATAGTTGACTTTTACTTTGAAACGCGTCGAGTCGAGCAATAAGACAACGTACACTATGAAACCACACTTATTTAAGATACATATATTGACCAACCTATATACGTATACTTAGGTTGCATTACTCGTCTATAAACCATACAAGTTATTTGTTCACTTATCAATCCGAGCTTATTTCAAAGGTGAGTCTACAGTTCCGCTTTTTACATGTTTTCAGAGATGAGAATACACGCTGTTATATTTACATTTTCAATTACTTTTATATTGACATGAGTACTACACATATGCATAATGAGTTTGTTCAAAAAGCCTCTAGCTTGAATACTTTTAATACCATCGGTGTAAGCACAATTTAGATGGACGGATCCGTTAGGTTGACAACCTCACCCGCTATAAAAATAGTGGTGCATTTACTTTGAACATTAAATACATTTGAACAAGTGTATAACATTTTACGAGGTAAGGTCATTGCTAGTATTCTATACTCGGGTCATTGCTAGTATTCAGGTGCTCGGTTTATGCGAGCGATAGAATCTCGTGGTCAAGGAAATCAAACTATTTTTCTGATAACTGTTTTTCAGATACTGTTATATTACTTTAAACCTATAGATTCACCAACATTATTTGTTGACCTGTTTTTGCGTGTTGTTATTCTCAGGTCCTTAAGAGGTATGCTTCCGCTGTGTTTGCTGCATGACTGGCCGTGGAGTCAGCATTTGATTTTAAAGAACATTATTTACTTTCGCATTTAAAACTTTTATACTGTTTAAATACTGTTGGCTTGTAGTTATGATCACAACAGTGTATCTATTTTGGGATTATTTGGCTTATGTTTTTGAAAGTTAATATTTTAAATAAAATTAAATGCGATTGCTTTAAACGTCTCATATAGAGGGCGTAACTGTTAACTGTGGGATCGGAATTAACACGCCGTCAGATGGTAATTTAGCGGGGTGTTATATCTTCTTTGGCTAAGCATTTCTTCAGATTCGAGACATGGAAGGTATTATGTACGCCGGCTAATTTTTGAGGTAATTCAAGTCGATAAGCTGCTGGTCCAACACGATCAATAATCTTGAATGGCCCAATGTATCTCGGGTTTAATTTTCCTCGTTTTCCAAAACGAACAACGCCTTTCCAAGGTGATACTTTAAGCATGACCATGTCTTCAATTTCAAATTCTATATCTTTTCTTTTACTGTTTGCGTAGCTCTTTTGTCGACTCTGAGCGGTTTTCAACTGTTGTTGAATTTAAATAATTTTCTCGGTAGTTTCTTAGATAATCTCCGGACCCGTAATTTGTCTATCCCCCACCTCGTTCCAACAAATCAGAGACCTGCATTTTCTACCGTAAAGTGCCTCGAACAGTGCCATCTCAATACTCGAGTGGTAACTGTTGTTGTAGGAAAATTCTGCTAACGAAAAATGTCGATCCCAACTATTTCCAAAATCAATAACACATGCTCGTAGCATGTCTTCAAACATTTGTATCGTCCTTTCACTATGCCCATCAGTTTGTGAATGATAGGCAGTGCTCATGTCTAGACGAGTCCCCAATGCTTGTTGTAACGTTTGCCAAAATCTTGAAACAAATCTGACATCCCTATCAGAGATAATAGAGACTGGTATTCCATGTCTGGAGATGACTTCTTTCAAGTATAGTCGTGCCAACTTCTCCATTTTATCATCTTCCCTCATTGGTAGGAAGTGTGCTGACTTGGTAAGACGATCGACTATTACCCAATAGAATTTATTTTTTGATAGACGTTCCAACATTTGATCAATGAATGGTAATGGAAAATGATCCTTCCGGGTTGCATCGTTAAGTTTACGATAATCTATGCAAACCCTCCAACCAGTGACCTCCCGTGTTGGAATAAGTTCATTATTCTCATTTTAGATTACGGTCATTCATCCCTTCTTAGGTACAACTTGAACAGGACTGACCCATGGCGAGTCGAAAATAGGATAGATCAGACCGGCGTCCAGAAGTTTGATTACTTCTTTCTTGACGACTTCTTGAATCATAGGATTGACCCTTCTATGCCCTTAAACTGATGGTTTGAAATCATCTTCCATGAAGATCTTGTGGGTGCAATAGTTGGGACTGATTCTTTTTATGTCGGAAATCTTCCAAGCAATTGCTTTCTTATGTGATTTTAGAACCTGAATCAATTTCACCTTCTCGTGTGGCGTGAGGTCTTTCGAAATGATTACAGGGAGTTACGATTCTCCTTCTAAGAATGCATACTCTAGATGTTCGGGTAACTTCTTTAATTCCAATTCCGAAGGTTCCTCGATAGATGGCTTCATTCTAGCTATTTCTGCTATGTCTAACGAGTCATACCTCTCCTAGAATTCCAATTATTCTTCCTTAATAGCGGTCACTGATGCTATCTGTTCTTTGGTTCTGGAAATTTTCCTTCTTAAAGCTTCCTCTTCATAAACATCTTCTTTAGTTTCGAAGATTGGTTCAGAAATCTCAACACATTCCTCTTTTAACCGTGATTCCTGAAGTACCAGAATGAAATCTGTTTCTTCATTCGGACTTCTCCTTAACAGAGGTATGGAATGCCTTGGCCTAGTAGTGCTATATGGATAGTCTTGCCGAAAAAGTTACTTTCAGAGATGGGAGGTTTATTTTGACCAGGATCTGTGGCTGAATAGATGTCGAGATTTCCTTCATGAGGTGTAAAGAACAGATCCTTAGAAATTTGATCTTTACTACATATAGCCATGGTATCCTACAGATATTCGTTGATGAGTTCTTAAAAAGAATCAGCGAGATTGATATCTTCTCCGCGAGGGTGGCTCATGAGTTGGTTGACAATGAATGTGATTTCTTCACTTCCAACTCTTAATTTCAACGATTTCTCATGAACATCAATTACGGCCTTGGCAGTATTCAAGAATGGTCTGCCAAGTATGAGTGGGACCTTCGTGTCTTCCTCAATATCCATAATGACGAAATCGATGGGGAATGCGAACTTATCCACTCTGACTAGGACATCCTCAGCTATTCCTCGAGGAATCTTAACTGATCTGTCCTCGAGTTGGATAGTCATTCTGGTTTGTCTTAAGTCTTTTAATCCTAGCTTTTTGAATAATGAATAGGGCATTAGGTTTACACTAGCTCCTAAGTCTGCTAACGCATTGCTAATTTGGACATCTAGCAGGTTGCAATGTACTGTAAATCTTCATGTATCTCCTAATATAGGAGGAATACTGTGCTGTAACACTAATGAACATTCTTTACTTAAGGGTAAGCTAACTATCTCTCCTAATCTCTCTTTATTTGAAAGTAGTTCTTTGAAAAATTTAGCGCAGTTTGGCATTTCAACTAAAGCATCTACTAGTCATACATTCAAATGCAGATTCTTGATAATATCCCAATATTTAGCGAACTGCGCTTCCTATTTTTCCTTCCTAAGCCTACCTGGGAAAGGTATGTGGGCACGCAGAATAATTTCTGGGGCCTTAGGAGAGATAGGTTTCGTTGGATTGAGAACTGGGTCAATTGGCACAGGTTCCGTATCGGAAAAATCTTGTATGGGTATATTAACGATTTTTTCCTTCCCACCTCTAGTGACTACTAGGGCATCAAACTCACTATACTCTAATTCAACTTTAGTGGTTAATCGTTTAAGCATAAGCTGGAAATTAATTATTAATTCTTTAAAAGTATTTATCAAAATATCAAACTTGTTTTGGCATTCTAAGACTTGAAGGTTTATCGTGTACTGTTTTTTCATAGATTCAACTAAAGTTTCCTTAAGGAGGATATTAAGTTGGTGTAGTGGGATTTTATATTAAAGTTCGAGCTATTCTGCTGTCTATATGCCCATCTAGGGTAAGGATACCTTAGATTGGTTCTAGTAGCATCTGAACTTTTAGGAATTGGTAAACTTTGAAGAGTGAGAGTGAGATCTTGTAACCTGGTTTCCAGCATTTGTACCATATGAGTGAAGATGTCATCATTCTCAGCAGCTTCATTGTCCCAATCTTCCTGTTGTGCAGCTATTGTTTCCAAAAGATTTCATGCTTCGTCTGCTGTTCGTGACATGAAATTGCCTTGCGAGGCCATGTCTAGGAGAGACTTATCATCCTTGGTCAAACCATTGTAAAGCATACAGATTATGTCTGCCTGACTTAACGAATAATTCAGACATCTTTTAAGCATCACTTTTACTCAATTCCATGCTAAACATAATGACTCGTTTTCTTTTTGAGAAAAGTTTGTGATGTCATTTCTTAAACAGGTTTACAGGGAAGGCAGATAAAATTTGGTTAAAAACATAGTGACTAATTCTTATTGAATTCAGGTTAAGCTCATCAAACCATGTTAAATATAACGACCCGACTTTTTCGACTTGCTTTTGTGCTTTGTGCTTTCACGAAACTGCGTATTTGTGCGTACTGAGCTATATTATACTCTAGGATCTTACTACATATGGATTACTCTCGTTTATATGTTAAAACATGTCGTTAAGTACGTAGGTTACTTAACTTGATCCCCGGAAGCCTTTACGACCGTTAGTGTCACTTAACGTTTAGAACGAGCTATGTTTGTCGGTACATGTTTAACTTTAGTCATAATCGGAATATTATGACTACGAAATACTAATTGTTATTTTATAATAACAATTATTTGGGTTTTTGGATGCTTAATTACGCTTAGTAATTTACTAGAACATACTAGTTAGTCTTGTTGGACTTAAGCCCACCTTACTCTAACTAGTGGACTATTTAATTAGCTCAATTATTAATGGTTAATGACCCAATAATATGTAAGATAAATGTCCATTTATAAGAGCCAACATACTAGCATTTTTGCTTACCATTATCCTTAATGTTGCATGAGATCCTAACATAAGCACCAACTTTAGACAACCATTAACCATAAAGCAAAAGGTTGTCCCCCTTGTCCCCTCCCCATACCCATGGCCAAACACCCCCATCCCCCTATAAATACCAAGAAAACCTCACCAAATTTACACTTGATCTCATTCACAATTTACACACACTTACTCTCTAATTCTCTCTCTAGTCTTTCTCACTCTAAAAAGTGTAAGTTTTAAATTTTCTTCTTCTTCTTCCCTTCTCATTGTCGACATCATCATCATTTAAAGGATCAAGCTTTTTAGCTTTTGATCTTGTTATATCTTGTAGATTCAAACTTGGATTTGAATCCTTCAAGAACATGGAAGATTCAAGCTTTCTAGCTTTGAATCTTCACTTACTTTGTTAGATCTAAATCTTTTAGCTTATAATCTTTGTATTTTGTTGTAAAGATTCAAACTTGTGTTTGTAATTTTCATGTAACTTGAAGATCTAGCTTCATGCTTCAAAGATCTTCAAGAACAATCAAGATTCAAGCTTTCTAGCTTTGAATCTTCATTTCTTTTGTTGGATCTAAGTTTTTTAACTTATGATCTCATTATTTTGTTACAAAGATCAAAACTTGTGTTTATGATCTTCATGTAACTTGAAGATCTAAGCTTTATACTTCAAGATCTTCAAGAACACCAAAGATTTAAGCTTTCTAGCTTTGTAATCTCATAACTTGTGTGAAAAGGATCCAAGCTCTCTAGCTTAGGGTTCCATTACTTTATTTGATCAAGTTTGTGTTCATACTTGTTTGATTGAAGGAAAGTTTGTAGCTTTAGTTGTAAATAGAACTTGTATTTGTGTTAAGACTAAGAATATGATGTAACCTTGGTTCACCATCCTTCTAAAACTCTTAAGTGGGTTGTATTCTTACTTGGTCTTAACATATTGTGTGTTGATGGTTGAATCTTGGTCAAAGTGATGCTAACATATCAATGAGTTGTACACTTGAAGCTACAAGCATCAAGGATGAGAACCGTGATGAGCATCAAGCACCAAGAATCCCACCGGAGCACTTGTTTACTGTTTTTGGGGTCTGATCAGAGACTCTAGGCTTCTGTAAAGTTGATTTTCAGATATTTCATTTCGAGTAGATGACTTTTCGTTTAAGACTCACCTAAATTCGATATACAGTTTAGGATTTATAGCCTTTTTAAAACCACTACGCCTTTGTAATGTTGTGCTGAAATTTCTGACCTACTCGCACTTAAACCATGGCCATGGTCAAACAAAGATGATTTAGGTTCTGAAAATTGGTCAGTGATTAGAGGACTCACATATGGAGCCATGACCACTGACTACGCGTCTTTTCGATTTGTATAGAGGTCGTAACAGCTGTCCAAAGTTAGCCTTTTGTTTCGATCTCTATTCTTGTTAAACTTACCTTAGCTTTGATGAATGATGATGATGATGATGATGATGACACTTAAACTTAATTTATTTACTTATTAACTTATGGGGACAACATACTGACCTAGTGATCTTTGACTTAGGTTGACGACCTTTCGGATCGACTTACTACTTACATACGTTTCATATCAACTTTTACTGCCTATTCACTGTGAGTTATAGCTTCCCTTTTTACTTTAACTATTTTTGGGACTGAGAATACATGCGCTTTTTACATTTTACATACTATACACGAGTACTTAAACTTTATATATATATGGGTAACATAACGGCACAAAGATTCCCCTTAGCTCGGTAACATTTAATCATTGGTTTCCTAACTGTGAACGCGAATCTTAGATATGGATCCATAGGGTTTGACATCCCCACCCGGGCTAGTCGCGCTAGCATTCAACGGGTGTTTAATACTTCGAGGACAAATGCACTCGCTAAGTGCAGTTTTAGGGGGTGATATACATACGTTAAGTCTAGTTACCGGGTGCCCACGGTTAAGCATATACTTTTCATACTGATTTAAACTGCTGGTTGAAGCACTGAAATCTTGTGGTCTACATTACTTTACTGATTTCAAACAAACTATAGCTCACCAACATTCGTGTTGACTTTTAAGCGTGTATTTCTCAGGTGCTTAGACGATGATGCTTCCGCTGTTAGACTTGCTATCTTGGTGTTAGACTTGCTGTTACAAACTTGCTGTGTTAGACTTCTGCTGCATTACTTAGAGATGTCTCAATCATGAAACTTTTATTTTGCATTCATAAATTATGTTATTTTCAAACAATGGCTTTGTAACGACCTTTGGGTTACATACTTATGTTAACGCTTCTATTCATAGGAAGCACGTTATCTTTGTAAAACGCTATCTTTTTATGAATGTAAAACTAGTTTTCAAACAGCATATAGTGTTTGACCTTGTAATGATCATGTTGTTGATGAACCGTACACGATGGTTTTGTACAGGGCGTCACATTTGGTATCAGAGCATTGGTTGTAGGGAATTAGATTGTATTAGTGAGTCTAGACCAAACAAAGTAGGATTCACTAATAGGACTAATCTACAACTTGATCGTTTACTTGTTACTGCTCACTACTACTACATGCTACGGCTTACCTTTATTTCTATGTGAACTTGCTGTATGCTGCTACTTTCTCGCTACTGCATGCTACTATATGTCTTGGATTGCATGTTACTTTTGTTTAAATACTGTTACGATTTCCATGCTATGTACTGCTAGGATGCTGTAGTGCCTGATTACGTGCTTGCTATATGTCTTACTGACATGGAAAAAGTTATTTTTTCTTGTTCAGATATCGGACATGCCGCCCATGACCTTTAACTTCGAGAGTGACTCAGAGACGACTGCTGCCTCGCCTACTATTATTGCTGACATACCGCTACCCTCCGGCGACTCTGGCGATTCTTCATCCAGAGATAGCAGATACGCTCTTGACCTGATGGATGTCTCAGACGAAGACAATGATCCAGAGGAGATTCCAGCTCCACCCAGCCCTGGATTCTCAGGGCCACAGCACCATTCCGGTGGTACTGTAATCCCTGGGGGAAATGGAGACGGTCCCTTCCGTAACAAGTATGGACATTGGGCTAGATGCACCACTGATGGACGTGTTGTACCGATTCCACCAGGCAGATATCGACTTATGACCACCGACCAGCCGCTTTCTTCCGCCCGTGATGATCCTGCATTACCTTCCGACGATTCAGACGGTTCATCATCCGACGACTCCAGTGAGGAGGATCCCGAGGAGGATTCTGAGGAGGATCCTGAGGAGGAGCCCGTGCAGCCGCCCTCTACCCCGCCGAAGAAGCGGTAACGTTTCGATGGTACTGTAATTCCAGGGGTTAACGGAGGAAGACCGTTCGTGGACGTACATGGACAGTTGGTTAGGGTCACAGCCCGTAAGCGGGTCGTACCGTATCCTGCCGATCTATTCGTGCGTAAGACCGCCCGCACTGTGTAGTGACCCGAACTTTTCCATGTTTATATATATTAAATGAAATTGATATTTACATGATTAAGTGTTTCCAACATGTTAAGCAATCAAACTTATTAAGACTTGATTAATTGGAATAGGTTTCATATAGACAAATGACCACCCAAGTTGACCGGTGATTTACGAACGTTAAAACTTGTAAAAACTATACGATGACATATATATGGTTATATATATAGTTAACATGATTTTATTTTAAGTATGTATCTCATTAGGTATTTTAACAATGAGTTATATACATAAAAATGAGACTATTAAATTAAGAAACTCGAAAAAGATATATATAACGATTATCGTTATAACGTCTTACTAGGTACATATGAATCATATTAAGATATTGATACACTTGGTTAATTATGTTAAATGATAAGTAAATATATCATTAAGTGTATTAACAATGAACTACATATGTAAAAATAAGACTACTAACTTAATGATTTTGAAACGAGACATATATGTAACGATTATCGTTGTAACGACATTTAATGTATATAGATCATATTAAGAGATATTCGTACATCATAATATCATGATAATATAATAATTTAAAATCTCATTTGATATTATAAACATTGGGTTAACAACATTTAACAAGATTGTTAACCTAAAGGTTTCAAAACAACATTTACATGTAACGACTAACGATGACTTAACGACTCAGTTAAAATGTATATACATGTAGTGTTTTAATATGTATTCATACACTTTTGAAAGACTTCAATACACTTATCAAAATACTTCTACTTAACAAAAATGCTTACAATTATATCCTCGTTCAGTTTCATTAACAAATCTACTCGTATGCACCCGTATTCGTACTCGTACAATACACAGCTTTTAGATGTATGTACTATTAGTATATACACTCCAATGATCAGCTCTTAGCAGCCCATGTGAGTCACCTAACACATGTGGGAACCATCATTTGGCAACTAGCATGAAATATCTCATAAAATTACAAAAATATGAGTAATCATTCATGACTTATTTACATGAAAACAAAATTACATATCCTTTATATCTAATCCATACACCAACGACCAAAAACACCTACAAACACTTTCATTCTTCAATTTTCTTCATCTAATTGATCTCTCTCAAGTTATATCTTCAAGTTCTAAGTGTTCTTCATAAATTCTAAAAGTTCTAGTTTCATAAAATCAAGAATACTTCCAAGATTGCAAGTTTACTTCCAAGTTTTCTAAATCCATTCCAAGTAATCATCCAAGATCAAGAAACCTTTGTTACATACAGTAGGTTATCTTTCTAATACAAGGTAATAATCATATTCAAACTTTAATTCAATTTCTATAACTATAACAATCTTATTTCGAGTGGAAATCTTACTTGAAATTGTTTTCGTGTCATGATTCTGCTTCAAGAACTTTCAAGCCATCCAAGGATCCTTTGAAGCTAGATCCATTTTTTTCATTTCCATTAGGTTTATCCAAGGAACTTGAGGTAGTAATGATGTTCATAACATCATTCGATTCATACATAAAAAGCTGTCATATTCAACGTTATAAACTTGTAATCACTAGAACATAGTTTAGTTAATTCTAAACTTGTTCGCAAATAAAGTTAATCCTTCTAACTAGACTTTTAAAATCAACTACACACATGTTATATATCTATATGATATGCTAACTTAATGATTTAAAACCCGGAAACACGATAAACACCATAAAACTGGATATACGCCGTCGTAGTAAAACCGGGGGCTGTTTTGGTTGGGATAATTAAAAGCTAAGAAGAACTTTGATTTAAAAGCTATACTTCTGGAAAAATGATTTTTCTTATGAACATGAAACTATATCCAAAAATCATGGTTAAACTCAAAGTGAAAGTATGTTTTTCAAAATGGTCATCAAGATGTCGTTCTTTCGACGGAAATGACTACCTCTTTCAAAAATGACTTGTAACTTGTATTTCCGACTATAAACTTATACTTTTTCTATTTAGATTCAAAAATTTAAGTTCAATACGAAACAGTGGCCACTAGAATCACTCAAAATGGATTAGAAACGAAGAAATGGCGAGTAAAACAAGATTGATAAAAACTACTCATTTTACCTACGTGAAAGTTAATAATAAATCTATTTCAACCATAATCTAATCAACTTATATTGTATATTATGTAATCTTGAGGTACCATAGACACGTATACAATGTTTCGACCTATCATGTCGACCCATCTATATATATATTGCGGAACAACCATAGACACTCTATATGTGAATGTTGGAGTTAGCTATACAGGGTTGAGGTTGATTCCAAAATATATATATATATAGTTTGAGTTGTGATCAATACTGAGATACGTATACACTGGGTCGTGGATTGATTCAAGATAATATTTATCGATTTATTTCTGTACATCTAACTGTGGACAACTAGTTGTAGGTTACTAACGAGGACAGCTGACTTAATAAACTTAAAACATCAAAATGTATTAAAAGTATTGTAAATATATTTTGAACATACTTTGATATATATGTATATATTGTTATAGGTTCGTGAATCAACCAGTGGCCAAGTCTTACTTCCCGACGAAGTAAAAATCTGTGAAAGTGAGTTATAGTCCCACTTTTAAAATCTAATATTTTTGGGATGAGAATACATGCAGGTTTTATAAATGATTTACAAAATAGACACAAGTACGTGAAACTACATTCTATGGTTGAATTATCAAAATCGAATATGCCCCTTTTTATTAAGTCTGGTAATCTAAGAATTAGGGAACAGACACCCTAATTGACGCGAATCCTAAAGATAGATCTATTGGGCCTAACAAACCCCATTCAAAGTACCGGATGCTTTAGTACTTCGAAGTTTATATCATATCCGAAGGGTGTCCCGGAATGATGGGGATATTCTTATATATGTATCTTGTTAATGTCGGTTACCAGGTGTTCACCATATGAATGATTTTTATCTCTATGTATGGGATGTGTATTGAAATATGAAATCTTGTGGTCTATTGTTACGATTTGATATATATAGGTTAAACCTATAACTCACCAACATTTTTGTTGACGTTTAAAGCATGTTTATTCTCAGGTGAATACTAAGAGCTTCCGCTGTTGCATACTAAAATAAGGACAAGATTTGGAGTCCATGTTTGTATGATATTGTGTAAAAACTGCATTCAAGAAACTGATTTCGATGTAACATATTTGTATTGTAAACCATTATGTAATGGTCGTGTGTAAACAGGATATTTTAGATTATCATTATTTGATAATCTACGTAAAGCTTTTTAAACCTTTATTTATGAAATAAAGGTTATGGTTTGTTTTAAAAATGAATGCAGTCTTTGAAAAAACGTCTCATATAGAGGTCAAAACCTCGCAATGAAATCAATTAATATGGAACGTTTTTAATCAATAAGAACGGGACATTTCAGTTGGTATCCGAGCGTTGGTCTTAGAGAACCAGAATTTTACATTAGTGTGTCTTATCGAGTTTGTTAGGATGCATTAGTGAGTCTGGACTTCGACCGTGTTTACTTGAAAAATGATTGCTTAACAAATTTTGTTGGAAACTATATATTTTTAACATGTGAATATTATGTGATATATTAATCTCTTAACATATTTGATATTATGTGATAGATGTCTAACTCTAATACAAGTCCCATTGACTCACCTAATAATAATGAAGAGTCAAATGTAATTTGGAATGTTCGTGGACTGATTCACAAGTTCCCGAAGAGGAACCGGAAGAAGAATCGGAATCGGAGGAGGAGGAACCGGAAGAAGAAATAGAACCTGTGGGGGAAATAATAAAACGGTTAAGTAAAAGAAAATCCTCAACCAACCGACCAAGGTTAATTATGGTCAACGGTGTTTCCGCCAAGGAAGCAAAATATTGGGAGGATTACCAATTCTCCGATGAATCGGATCCCGACGAGGATTCCGATGATTTTATAGAAATTACCCCAACTGAATTTAAAAAGACAAAAGAGAACAATAAGGGAAAGGGCATAAAAATAGAGAAATCTGATTCCAACCCCGATGAACTTTATATGTATCATCAACACCCGTATTTCTTAAGTTGTAACAATAACCCGGGAACCTCTAAACCACCAGGTTTTTCTAGACCAATGTGGAAAACAACAGCTCGTATTAGGGGAACATCATATATCCCTAAAAACTTAGCAAAAAGAACCAAGTTCGAAAAAGAAGAAACGAGTGAGTCGGAATAAGATAGTTGTATTTGTGCGATGTAATATATGTAATATAGTGTACTTATGCTTTACGATATATGTATAAATTGCTTGTATTAATAAGTATCTTTTATGAATCTAACTCTTGTCTATTTTACAGTATAAAAACACAAAATGGATAGACAACCCAATATTTTAGAAGACTTACCCGGAGACATGATTGATGAAATCTTGTCTAGAGTTGGTCAGAATTCCTCGGCACAACTATTTATGGCAAAATCAGTTTGTAAGACATTCGAAGAACGTTCCAAGAATGCCTTGGTTTATAAAAGGCTTTCGTTTGAAAGATGGGGGATATCACATTGGGAAACCCATAAGTTACGATGTGTTTACTTTGACGCATATATTGCGGGGAACCCAAATGCTATTTTACGCAACTGGTTAAGAAATTATTTTGACTCAATGTATCCGAATATAGGACTTCATGATTTAGAAAAAGCGGCTAACATGCAACACAAAGAAGCATGTTATGCTTACGGGTTAGTAATGTTCGCTTCTCACCAAAGTGAGAAAAAGAACATCGGGCTACAACTATTAAACAAAACGTTCCCACAAGTGACGGAGTTGGTAATTGGGGTAAGAAATGACGGAGTTGGTAATTGGGGTAAGAAATGAGGTTTTTAGGTTATTACGAGACTGTTGGTCATTACGTAACCTTCGTCCTTTTGACGACGTTACAACACGTTGTCATACTATCGGTCACAACGGTTACGTTCCACAAGACCAAGGATGGGAAGTGGTATTAGTAAAACCAGAATGCATGACTTGTTTCTGGACGTATGAATTACGTGTCTTTGTTGCCTTTGCTGAACGCCTTATTTATTAGCTAGAATTATCTTCGCAACTACTTTGTATCAAAGTTTTATGTGCTATATTTCATGCTATATGTAAAATAGCGGTATTGTAAGTTTGCAAGTTATTGTATAAAGGTTTGAATATGATATATATTTTTTTGTGATTAGTTTTTCATATAGAATTGTAGTAGTTGAAATGGTATGTTAGCTACTAAGTATGAACTTAACGGGTAGGTACTACCCGAATTAAAGAGTATAAAACGCTAATATGAAGAAAGAGCTTTTATAAATAAGTTCATATTATGCTACGAAATACTATTGACTACTCTTGATATTCTATATGATTAACTTGTTTCATTTGACTATTTTGAAGGAAATGGCACCGACTACTCGACACACCTTGAATATGAGTGAAGAGGAATTTCGTGCCTTTCTTTCTTCAAACATAGCCGCAGTACAGGCCGCGCTACATACCAACAATAACCTTGGATCTAGCAGTACAGAAAATCGTGTAGGATGCACCTACAAAGAATTCACTGCCTACAAACCTTTGGAATTTGATGGAACCGAAGGACCGATCGGATTGAAACGGTGGACCGAGAAGGTCGAATCGGTGTTTGCCATAAGTAAGTGTACTGAAGAGGACAAAGTGAAGTACGCTACGCATACCTTCACAGGTTCTGCGTTAACATGGTGGAATACATATCTAGAGCAAGTGGGACAAGATGATGCTTACGCACTACCGTGGTCAGCATTCAAGCACTTGATGAACGAGAAGTACCGTCCCATAACCGAGGTCAATAAGCTCAAGACAGAACTTAGAGGGTTACGAACCCAAGGATTTGATATTACCACGTACGAAAGACGATTCACAGAATTATGCCTATTGTGTCTGGGAGCGTTCGAAGATGAGGAAGAGAAGATCGACGCGTTTGTGAAAGGATTACCGGAAAGAATCCAAGAAGATATAATTTCACACGAGCCCGCCTCCATACAACAGGCATGTAGAATGGCTCACAAACTAGTGAACCAGATTGAAGAAAGAATTAAAGAACACACTGCTGAAGAGGCCAATGTGAAGCAAGTCAAAAGAAAGTGGGAGGAAAATGGTGATAAGAATCACCAATACAACAACAACAGTAATTACAACAATAATCGCAACAACTATCCTAACAATCGCAACATCAATCGCAACTACAACAAACGACCCAACAACAACAACAACAACAACAACAACAACAACAACAACAACAACAACAACAACAACAACAACAACAACAACAACAACAACAACAACAACAACAACAACAACAACAACAACAACAACAACAACAACAACAACAACAACAACAACAACAACAACAACAACAACAACAACAACAACAACAACAACAACAACAACAACAACAACAACAACAACAACAACAACAACAACAACAACAACAACAACAACAACAACAACAACAACAACAACAACAACAACAACAACAACAACAACAACAACAACAACAACAACAACAACAACAACAACAACAACAACAACAACAACAACAACAACAACAACAACAACAACAACAACAACAGCAACTACAACAATCATCTTAACAACAATAATAACCGCAACAACAACAACAACAATCAGAAGCAGCTATGCCAAAGGTTTGAAAAGTATCACTCGGGGTTCTGCACCAAATTTTGCAACAAGTGTAAAAGAAATGGTCATAGCGCGGCGAAGTGTGAGGTCCACGGACCAGGGGTTAACAGAACGAAAGGAACAAATGGTGTCGGAACGAGTAATGGCGGAGCAAGTAATGTCGGAGCAAGTTATGCCAATGTAGTTTGTTATAAATGTGGAAAACCGGGCCACATTATTAGAAATTGCCCGAACCAGGAGAACAAGAATGGACAAGGCCGCGGAAGAGTTTTCAATATTAATGCGGCAGAGGCACATGAAGACCCGGATCTTGTTACGGGTACGTTTCTTATTGACAATAAATCTGCTTACATTTTATTTGATTCGGGTGCGGATAGAAGCTATATGAGTAGAGATTTTTGTGCTAAATTAAGTTGTCCATTGACGCCTTTGGATAGTAAATTTTTACTCGAATTAGCAAATGGTAAATTAATTTCAGCAGATAATATATGTCGGAATCGAGAAATTAAACTGGTTAACGAAACATTTAAGATTGACTTGATACCAGTAGAGTTAGGGAGTTTTGATGTGATAATCGGTATGGACTGGTTGAAAGAAGTGAAAGCAGAGATCGTTTGTTACAAAAATGCAATTCGCATTATACGAGAAAAAGGAAAACCCTTAATGGTGTACGGAGAAAAGGGCAACATGAAGCTACATCTTATTAGTAATTTGAAGGCACAAAAACTAATAAGAAAAGGTTGCTATGCTGTTCTAGCACACGTCGAGAAAGTACAAACTGAAGAAAAGAGCATCAATGATGTTCCCGTCGCAAAAGAATTTCCCGATGTATTTCCGAAAGAATTACCGGGATTACCCCCACATCGATTCGTCGAATTTCAAATAGATCTTGTACCAGGAGCTGCCCCAATAGCTCGTGCTCCTTACAGACTCGCACCCAGCGAGATGAAAGAACTGCAAAGCTAATTACAAGAAATTTTAGAGCGTGGTTTCATTCGACCAAGCACATCACCGTGGGGGGGCTCCTGTTTTATTTGTCAAGAAGAAAGATGGTACATTCAGGTTGTGTATCGACTACCGAGAGTTGAATAAACTTACCATCAAGAACCGCTACCCACTACCGAGAATCGACGACTTATTTGATCAACTACAAGGCTCGTCTGTTTATTCAAAGATTGACTTACGTTCCGGATATCATCAAATGCGGGTGAAAGAAGATGATATTCCAAAGACTGCTTTCAGAACACGTTACAGTCATTACGAGTTTATGGTCATGCCGTTTGGTTTAACTAATGCACCAGCTATGTTCATGGACCTTATGAACCGAGTGTGTAGACCATACCTTGACAAGTTTGTCATTGTTTTCATTGATGACATACTTATTTACTCAAAGAATGACCAAGAACATGGTGAACATTTGAGAAAGGTGTTAGAAGTATTGAGGAAGGAAGAATTGTACGCTAAATTTTCAAAGTGTGCATTTTGGTTGGAAGAAGTTCAATTCCTCGGTCACATAGTGAACAAAGAAGGTATTAAGGTGGATCCGGCAAAGATAGAAACTGTTGAAAAGTGGGAAACCCCAAAAACTCCGAAACACATACGCCAGTTTTTAGGACTAGCTGGTTACTACAGAAGGTTCATCCAAGACTTTTCCAGAATAGCAATGTACGAACCTCATGCCGTTGTATGCAATTTCTTATTATGAATGAAATTACTGTTGTTTAAATTATTGTGCGGCATTTACTTTAAGTTATTACATATTGATTCTTGTGCTATCTGCTACTAGTTTGTCATGCTTGGTTATCGTGTACTTTGTTGCTCCCATGTTGTTTACCATATGCTGTGTTGTTGATTGGTGATTAATGGATTTTGACTTAAGTCGAAATTTTTGTTGGAAGATCGATGGCAAACGGAAGAGGTTCAAGAGAAATCCCCACCGCAGCTCGGATTGAGGAGATGATAACTGCTCGAGTAGCCGCAGCTATGGCGAATGCCAACCCTGCTCCAGCTCCAGCTCCACCGGCTAACCCAGCTATTCAGGCCGGGTGCATTATAAGGAATTTCAGAGCTGCAAGCCCCACAATTTTAGTGGAATAGAAGGGCCAATTGGGCTGACGAGATGGTTTGAAAAGTTAGAATCTGTGTTCTGTGTGAGTAACTGCTCCAAAGCAAACAGGACTAAGTTCGCTTCTTGCACGCTGTCGGATGGTGCTTTGACTTGGTGGAATACGTTCGCCCAGGCTCAGGGAATCGACGAAGCTTATGCTACACCATGGGAGGAGTTTAAGAGGGCTATGATCAAGGAGTACTGCCCAGAACCAAAATTCAGAAAATGGAAGCGGAGTTTTGTGAACTGAAAGTTGTAGGAACTGATCTTGATGGCTATAACCGAAGGTACTTGGAGCTAGCTTTAATGTGCCCCACAATGGTTACTCCGGAGTACAAACGGATGGAGAGGTATATGTGGGGACTTCCCAAGGACATTCAGGGAAATGTCACTTCTTCGAAACCAGCAAATGTCTCAGAAGCTATGCGCATGGCGCACACCCTGATGAATCAAATTACCCGCCAAGAACCAGAGAAGGAGAAATCAGAATCGGGAGTTAGTAATGGGAAACATAAGTGGGACAGAAACAAGGGAAAAGGTTTTGACCAGAACCCGGCTAAGAGGTATGAGAATTTTAAGGGAAACAACGACTGGAGGAACCCGAACCCGAATCGTAGCTCAAACCCTAACTACAAAGGCACCCTTCCTCAGTGTAAGAGATGCTACAAGCATCATACTGGACAATGCAACGTAGTGTGTGAGAAGTGCAAAAGGATGGGACACATCGGCAGAGACTGTAAAAGCACCACCCCAGCTGTGAGGACAAACCCAAGTGGACCAAGGAAGTGCTATGAGTGCGGTCAGCAGGGCCACTTCAGGAATGAATGTCCCAACAAGAAGAAGGATGGTGGGTCAGCACGTGGAAGAGCCTTCAACATGAACGCAAGAGATGCCCGCGAGAATCCTGACTTGGTTACAGGTACATTCACTATCAATAACCTATTAGCTTCTATTCTGTTTGATACTGGTGCCGATAGGAGTTATGTATGTAGACACTTTTGTTCTAAGATAGATTGGTCGTTAGTGCCTTTGGATGAGAGTATACTTGTCGAAGTAGCCAATGGAAAACTTGAAAAAGTTGACCAAATTGGCCGATGAGGTATTATAAACCTAGTTGGTATGGATTTTAAGATTGATTTGATACCCATTAAGTTGGGGAGTTTTGATGTGATAGTCGGTATGGACTAGTTGTCCAAGGTAAGAGCAGAAGTTATTTGTGGAGAGAGGATTCTCCATATACCACGCGAGACTGGAGAGCCACTGATTGTTTACGGAGAGAGATGTAGTCCGAAGTTGAACCTTATTAGTTGCTTGAAGGCACAAAAGGTTATGAAGAAGGGGTGTTTTGCTATTCTGGCACATGTGAAGAAGCTAGAAGTTGAAGAGAAGAGCGTGGATGATGTACGAATTGTGAACGAATTTCCCGATGTCTTTCCAGAAGAGTTGTCTGGATTACCTCCATCAAGAGCAGTGGAGTTTCAGATCGACCTAGTGCCAGGAGCTGCACCCGTAGCTCGCGCACCTTATCGACTTGCATCTTCCGAACTACAAAAGTTGCAGAGTCAACTGCAGGAATTGCTAGACCGAGGGTTTATCTAACCGAGTTCATCGCCTTGGGGAGCACCTGTTTTATTCGTGAAGAAGAAGGACGGATCTTTCTGCATGTGTATCGACTATCGAGAGCTGAACAAATTGACGATCAAGAATCGGTATCCTCTTTCTAGAATTGACGATCTTTTCAATCAGCTGCAAGGATCCAGTGTTTACTCCAAGATTGATTTACGATCAAGTTATCACCAGTTAAGGGTGAAGGAGAGCGATGTAATGAAGACTGCTTTCAGAACTCGTTATGGTCATTACGAGTTTCTGGTGATGCCATTTGGCTTAACTAACGCACCTGCCGTGTTTATGGATCTCATTAATCATGTATGCAAGCCATATCTGGACAAGTTCGTTATCGTCTTCATAGATGATATCCTCATCTATTCTAAAAGTGGAACAGAACATGAGCAACATCTTCGACTCGTGCTAGAACTCTTGAGACAAGAGCAACTATATGCCA
Source organism: Rutidosis leptorrhynchoides (assembly GCF_046630445.1). Taxonomy (NCBI): domain Eukaryota; kingdom Viridiplantae; phylum Streptophyta; class Magnoliopsida; order Asterales; family Asteraceae; genus Rutidosis; species Rutidosis leptorrhynchoides. The sequence goes on from NC_092333.1 coordinate 145,009,523, forward strand.
AATTCTCTAAGTGTGAATTTTGGTTGAAGGAAGTCCAATTTCTTGGTCATATTGTGAGCGATCAGGGTATCAAGGTTGATCCCTCAAAGATCGAAGCCATCAGCAAGTGGGAAACCCCCACTACTCCGACTCATATTCGCCAATTCTTAGGCCTCACCGGTTATTACCGAAGGTTCATTGAAGGTTTCTCTCTGATTGCACGTCCTTTGACTGCATTAACTCATAAGGGGAAGAAGTTCGTTTAGGAAACCGAGCAAGAATCGGCATTCCAAACCCTGAAGCAGAAGTTAACCACCGCACCTATTAGGTCCCTTCCTGAAGGCAGTGATGACTTCGTTGTGTATTGCGATGCCTCCCGACAAGGCTTTGGGTGTGTATTGATGCAACGGAAGAAGGTTATTACTTACCCCTCCCGATAACTAAAGATTCACGAGCGGAACTACAAAACTCACGATCTCGAGCTTGGAGTTGTTGTCTTCACACTAAAACTGTGGAGACACTATCTTTATGGGACTAAGAGCACTATCTTCACTGACCACAAAAGCCTCTAACACATCTTTGATCAGAAGCAACTGAATATGAGACAACGTCGTTGGATCGAGACGTTGAATGACTATGATTGTGAACTCCGTTACCATCCTGGCAAGGAAAATGTTGTAGCCGATGCCTTAAGCCGAAAGGAGAGAACGGTACCTCTTTGTGTCCATGCCTTGAACATCACCATTCAGACGAATCTCAATAGCCAGATCCGCGTAGCTCAAGAAGAAGCTCTCAAGGAGGAGAATATTGCTCAAGAGCACTTGAACATTCTCGTTTCTCGATTTGAGGTCAAGGAAACTGGACTCTGATACTTTGCCAGAAGAATCTGGGTGCCTAGTTATGGGGATTTACGGAGCCTTATTCTAGACGAAGCCCACAAGTCAAGGTATTCAATTCATCCAGGAGCTGGTAAGATGTACCACGACCTCAAGGTTCAGTATTGGTAGCCAAACCTCAAAAGGGATGTTGCAGCATATGTTGGAAAGTGTTTAACTTGTTCCAAGATCAAAGCCGAACATCAGAAGCCGTCTGGGTTACTTCAACAACCCGAAATCCCGCAATGGAAGTGGGAAGGAATAACAATGGACTTCATCACGAAGCTACCGAAGACGGTAGGCTGTTATGATACCATCTGGGTTATCGTTGACCGTCTTACCAAATCTGCACACTTCCTATCCATGAAGGAAACTGATACGATGGAGAGACTCGCGCAATTATACATAAATGAAGTTGTATCTCGACACGGTGTACCCTTATCGATTATCTCAGACCGAGACGCCCATTTTGCTTCTAGATTTTGGCGTTCTTTACAAGAAGCCTTGGGAACACGTCTAGATATGAGTACAGCGTATCACCCATAAACCGACGGACAGAGCGAGCGCACGATCCAAACCCTGGAGGACATGTTGCGTGCTTGTGTAATTGATTTCGGGAAAGCTTGGGAGAAGCATTTGCCTCTAGCAGAATTCTCTTACAACAACAGCTATCACGCAAGCATTAAGGCCACACCTTTCAAAGCCTTGTATGCCCGCAGATGTCGTTCCCCTATCTGTTGGGCCGAAGTAGGTGAAAAGCAATTCACCGGACCCGAACTCGTCCATGAAACAACCGAGAAAATTGTCCAAATTCAAGCGAGGCTCAAGACGGCCCTTGATCGTCAAAATGCCGACCTTAAACGTGGAGACCGCGAATTTCAAATTGGCAACCGCGTTATGTTGAAAGTCACACCTTGGAAAGGTGTAATCCATTTCGAAAAGCGTGGAAAGTTGAATCCAGATATATTGGTCCTTTTGAAGTCTTGGAGCGTGTTGGACCCGTTGCTTACCGTTTAGATCTTCCGGCTCAATTGAGTGCAGTTCACCCCACTTTCCACGTGTCGAATCTGAAGAAATGTCTTGCCGAACTAGAACTCATCATACCTCTCGAGGAGCTTACGATTGACGACAAACTCCACTTCATGGAAGAACATGTCGAAATTATGGACCGTGAGGTCAAGACCTTGAAACGCAACAAAATTCCGATCGTCCGAGTCCGATGGAATGCAAAACGAGGACCTGAGTTTGGGAGCGAGAGGATCAGATGAAACAAAAATATCCTCACCTCTTCACAACTCTATCGTCTACCTCGGCTTAAAATTTCGGGACGAAATTTTCATTAACATGTGGGTAATGTAACGACCCAACTTTTTTGACTTGCTTTTGTGCTTTGTGCTTTCACGAAACTGCGTATTTGTGCGTACTGAGCTATATTATACTCTAGGATCTTACTACATATGGATTACTCTCGTTTATATGTTAAAACGTGTCGTTAAGTACGTAGGTTACTTAACTTGATCCCCGGAAGCCTTTACAACCGTTAGTGTCACTTAACGTTTAGAACGAGCTATGTTTGTCGGTACACGTTTAACTTTTGTCATAATCGGAATATTATGACTACGAAATACTAATTGTTATTTTATAATAACAATTACTTGGGTTTTTGGATGCTTAATTACGCTTAGTAATTTACTAGAACACACTAGTTAGTCTTGTTGGAGTTTCTATCTTGTTGGACTTAAGCCCACCCTACTCTAGCTAGTGGACTATTTAATTAGTCCAATTATTAATGGTTAATGACCCAATAATATGTAAGATAAATGCCCATTTATAAGAGCCGACATACTAGCATTTTTGCTTACCATTATCCTTAATGTTGCATGGAATCCTAACATAAGCACCAACTTTAGACAACCATTAACCATAAATCAAAAGGTTGTCCCCCTTGTCCCCTCCCCATACCCACGGCCAAACACCCCCCATCCCCCTATAAATACCAAGCAAACCTCACCCATTTTACACTTGATCCCATTCACAATTTACACACACTTACTCTCTAATTCTCTCTCTAGTCTTTCTCACTCTAAAAAGTGTAAGTTTTAAATTTTCTTCTTCTTCTTCTTCTTCTTCCCTTCTCATTGTCGACATCATCATCATCATTTAAAGGATCAAGCTTTTTAGCTTTTGATCTTGTTATATCTTGTAGATTCAAACTTGGATTTTAATCCTTCAAGAACAAGGAAGATTCAAGCTTTCTAGCTTTAAATCTTCACTTACTTTATTAGATCTAAATCTTTTAGCTTATAATCTTTGTATTTTGTTGTAAAGATTCAAACTTGTGTTTGTAATCTTCATGTAACTTGAAGATCTAGCTTCATGCTTCAAGGATCTTCAAGAACAATCAAGATTCAAGCTTTCTAGCTTTGAATCTTCATTTCTTTTGTTGGATCTATTTTTTCTAACTTATGATCTCATTATTTTTTTACAAAGATCAAAACTTGTGTTTATGATCTTCATGTAACTTGAAGATCTAAGCTTTATGCTTCAAGATCTTCAAGAACACCAAAGATTCAAGCTTTCTAGCTTTGTAATCTCATAACTTGTGTGAAAAGAATCCAAGCTCTCTAGCTTAGGGTTCTATTACTTTGTTTGATCAAGTTTGTGTTCATACTTGTTTGATTGAAAGAAAGTTTGTAGCTTTAGTTGTAAATAGAACTTGTATTTGTGTTAAGACTAAGAATATGATGTAACCTTGGTTCGTCATCCTTCTAAAACTCTTAAGTGAGTTGTATTCTTACTTGGTCTTAACATATTGTGTGTTGATGTTTGAATCTTGGTCAAAGTGATGCTAACACATCAATGAGTTGTACACTTGAAGCTACAAGCATCAAGGATGAGAACCGTGATGAGCATCAAGCACCAATAATCCCACCAGAGCACTTGTTTACTGTTTTTCGGGGTCTTATCAGACTCTTTGGGCTTCTGGAAAGTTAATTTTCAGATAGTTCGTTTCGAGTAGATGACTTTTCGTTTAAGACTCACCTAAATCCGATATACGGTTTAGGATTTATAGTCTTTTTAAAACCACTACGCCTTTGTAACGTTGTGCTGAAATTTCTGACCTACTCGCACTTAAACAGTCGCCACGGTCAAACAAAGACGAGTTAGGTTCTGAAAATTGGTTAGTGATTAGAGGACTCACATACGGAGCCATGGCCACTGAAGAGGTCGTAACATCTGTCCAAAGTCAGCCTTTTATTTCGATCTCTATTCTTTTTAAACTTACCTTAGCTTTGATGAATGATGATGATGATGATGATGACACTTAATTTATTTACTTTTAAACTTATGGGGAAAACATACTGACCTAGTGACCTTTGACTTAGGTTGACGACCTTTCGGATCGACTTACTTCTTACATACGTTTCATATCAACTTTTACTGCCTATTCACTGTGAGTTATAGCTTCCCTTTTTACTTTATCTATTTTTTGGGACTGAGAATACATGCGCTTTTTGCGTTTTACATACTAGAGACGAGTACTTAAACTTTATATATGTGTGGGTAACATAACGGCACAAAGATTCCCCTTAGCTCGGTAACGTTTAATCATTGGTATCCTAACCGTGAACGCGAATCTTAGATATGGATCCATAGGGTTTGACATCCCCACTCGAGCTAGTCACGCTAGCATTCAACGGGTATTTAATACTTTGAGGACAAACGCACGCGCCAAGTACACTTTTAGGGGGTGATATACATACGTTAAGTCTAGTTACCGGGTGCCCACGGTTAAGCATATACTTTTCATACAGATTTAAACTGCTGGTTGAAGCACTAAAATCTCGTGGTCTACATTACTTTACTGATTTCAAACAAACTATAGCTCACCAACATTCGTGTTGACTTTTAAGCGTGTATTTCTCAGGTGCTTAGACGATGTTGTTTCCGCTGTTAGACTTGCTGTCTTGGTGTTAGACTTTCTGTTACAAACTTGATGTGTTAGACTTCCGCTGCATTACTTAGAGATGTCTCAATCATGAAACTTTTATTTTGCATTCGTAACTTATGTTATTTTCAAACAATGACTTTGTAACGACCTTTGGGTCACATACTTATGTTAACGCTTCTATTCATAGGAAGCACGTTATCTTTGTAAAACGCTATCTTTTTATGAATGCAAAACTGGTTTTCAAACAGCATATAGTGTTTGACCTTGTAATGATTCTGTTGTTGATGAACCGTACACGATGGTTTTGTACGGGGCGTCACATTAAAGTGCGTGTAGACAGAGAATATTGAAAAAGATGAAGTTTTAAAATGTTTTTCTCGTTTTCTTCCTTCTTAAAAGAGTCAATCAGACTGATAAATTATTTAAGTGAAAGTTTGGATCGTCATTCGGTAATCCTTGAAATTTACAGATCATACTGACCACTTTGGTCATATGTAAACTGATTTCAAGAGTTCCTTCAGTTCCTAAGGTGATTGGTCCTCCTTTTTCTTCTAAACATGACTTTTGCATAGAAGCAAAGGTGTTTTGTTGTTCCATTTTTAGATTTTCTGTTTAAAAGGACTTAAAAGTAACTTTTAGAAGATATTAATTGACTAAAAGGATCGATAACTTAATAAAAACAATTATTCTTGAAATTCAGTCGCTAACCTTATCGGATATTTTAACTGATAGGACTTCTCACAGATTACTTCATATTCTGGTGGCCAGGCCGAGTACGGAGAGGCAGGATCTTTTTAGTTCCAATATAATTGGATACTATTCAGAAAATCCAATAACCAAGTCCGTGTATAATTGTCTTTCTTAGACACCAACAATACTTTTGTCTGTTTAAAATCTCTCTCAATCAAAATATTCGAGTCCCCGGCAGCAGCGCCAAAAACTTGATATGAACTACAAAGATATGACTGAAAAAGACGGTTTTATTCGAGCGATGTCGTTAGGTCGCAAGACGTTTAGAATCAGCTGATCAAAGTAGCAAACAGTGGTTTATTATTTATATTTTTCGGGGCCTAAATTTACTTTTAACTTTCTAATGGTAGAAGGTGTAAGTTAACCTAGGGTCGTGTTTTTGAATGGTTTAACGAATTGAAGATCAAGTGGATAATTGTCTTTGGTTAAATTACATGCGTAAAAGATAGTAGTTTGTTTTAAACTAATATTCCTAAATGCGGAAAAGTAAATAAAGTGGAAGGATATCCAGAGTATACAGATCAAGAAAATGTTAACCAATATATTAGTTTGGTCTAGGGGAAGGTAATTATGCTGATGTTAAAGCTATGATTGGAATGGTGTAGATCTGATTGGATGAGCCAATTACACAGACCTACTTATCTCTAGACTCTCAGAGTTCTCGTTGAGTAGTGAGAAGCATGTCACTTGGTTGTATAATTGAAAGGTAACTATACCTCGAGGTTATCCTCAGTAAAGCATTAGGTTTATTAGTGAGTTGAGTTCTAATCCTAAACCTCGTTATCAGTTTAGTTAACTGAATAACAATGTGCCGTGTTGATTAAACACTGATTACAAACGAAAGGATTCCGTCAAGTTAAGTTGACAAAACCTTAAATGAAAACTAACAACCATTTCATCATACTAATGAGATCATACCAAATCAAACATTAAACAACATTACAGTTGATATACTGACGGTAAAGCATATAGAAACCTAGCAGATACCTAAATAGTTGATATGACTTAATCCTAGGGCAACAATCAAACAAGAACATGCAATACGTTTGGATCATACAGTTAAGGCACTGGCTAGATCTTAACAGCTCCTAAGAGGTCTCCTTGGAACAGTCAATAGGCATACTAGGTCATTCATGCCTCAATTCCTAAGTTTCGTGTCTTAAAAGCACATTAGATGCCTCTCGGGAACTCCAGCCACACCGAGTTCATAGAATCTTCAGATACAGTATAACCAGAGGTCTTAATCCTATAAAGTATCTAAGTTCATATAGGTGGACAATTCCTGATCACAACCTAGGTTGGTCAATCCTTAAGATGCTAGCATACAAATCTATCAGACTCACAAGTTCAGCATAACAATAGTAACCGTACTAATTTAACATAACTACGCTAACCCAAACTTCTATCAAGGCAACATACAGATTAATTAAGCTAACATGGTAATATCAGAACGCATTATTAAACATAAATGGTAACAAAACATGTTTAATACAAAAGACAAGTGTTTCGGATAAAAACCTGAGAAGGCCGAAGAAATCTGCCCGAGATCACAGGGACTCGCCGGGATATCCTCCGAAAAATAAAAACTAAGCTAGCTACAACTAAAAACTAATTAAAAAGCTTGAAAATATAAAGTGAAGTACAAATTGAGTGTGTGTTGAAATGGATGGAAAGAGCCCTTTAAATAGACTTGGAATTTGCCAGCAAACGGCTGGCAGGCCTTTTGGCAAGCCGTTTGCTGAGCCCGTTTGATCAGATCACCCGTTTATTGTGCCTGTTTGCTCGACCCGTGTGGTAAGACGTTTACCATAGTGTCAGGCCGTTTGGCAGCCCGTTTGGTGCCCTGGTCAGCATGTTTCCTGGATCGTAACTTGGCTTTCGCTGTTTTCGCTCTAGATTCTTCGTTTTAGCTCCGTTTTACTTGATTCTTTTTGCATCGCCTTCATAATTACTTAATCTACAAAATCAACCGACTAAGCGATTATTTTTGCGATAAATTTTGAAACTTTATGGATTTAGGGCTTAATATCGGGGGTAAAAACGTGACTTTTTGGCCGATATCACTCCAATAATAGTTTACTAATCAATCACATATTTGAAAAAATTCATTCATTATACGATTCATTTTAATTTTGATGTAGTTGGTTGAATGTGCAGTTGTTTTTGGTTGGTAGATAATGGGTTGTTGTTTGGCACGTGGGAGGTAATTGGTTGTTTGTTTAGTAACAAGATGTTAATGAGAATCCATACAACGATTGTTAGTTTCAAATGTCAGTTGGTTTCTTCATAAATGCACAACTAGACACTCTTCATTTTGCATCGTGCTTTTCCGTACTAGATCTCCTATGATCGTGCTTGGCATTGTGCTAATGCCCTTCTTTCAGGACGCTATCTCTATTCTCGGTCTGTTTTCGTCATGATTTGGTTCTATTATTTGGTTATAACTCGTGAGTTTCAATGATGTTTTTTCGTTATCAATTAGTTAGTTTCAACCCCCTGTGACGATATTTCAACCATTAGTCGGATATACACGTCGATTTTTGCTATCTAATGGTTTTACACGGGGCCGTGAGTGAGACTTTGTGTTGTTAGATGTAGTTTGGGTGATTTCTAGTTCGGAGTTGGTTGTAATTGCAGTGGCAGTTGCCGGGTGATTTCAATTGCAATCGTTTCTCGATTGTTTCGGGTTTTGGAATGTGTGTTTTAAGCAAAATTTGGTTTAGGGGAGTTTTCAATGAATAATTGTTGTTTAGTTGTTAATTTTTAATAGGTTGTATTTGTATATTGTGATATTCTATGCGAGCATAATATCAATAGATGGGTAAAATAGATCATTGATCGGGTCAATGCTGTAACTCATATAGATGTTTTCGATCTATAAAAATTTAATTCTTGTTTTTTTATTAAAAGAAAAAGTTGTAGCACGTTAATAATATTGATATACACGCATAGTTTTTGTGTGTGTTTGTCTTTCCTTGTCCTTTGGGTGTTTTTTTAGAAAACGGCGAATGTATGCCTCTTGGTTGCTGCTGTTTTTGTTCCGACATTGGCTGATGTGATGGTGGTCGGAATCTGTACGATTTTTCGGCAGCTGGTTGTGTTTGGTCGTTTTATGGCGGGTTTGGTACTAGGCTTGATGTGTTAGTTCTGTGTCACTCCATGTTCCCTATTGTCGCTTCTGGTTCGGGTCGGAACGATGTTTTTGCCCCCATAGTCGACTTAGTCGATATTGGAAAGTGAGGTTCTCTGTTGGAGTCTCTTGAGGGCTTTTCGACAGCCCGTTAGGTTGTTTGGTCTTTATTGGGGGGTTTCTTTGGTTTACTGGTCTCAGGGAGGTGTTCTTGATTTTGCCGGTGGTCAGAGCTAACTGATTTGCTGATGTTCGGATGTTGTTCTTTCGGTTGGGATGGTGCGGTAGTGACTGGGTGGTCTTTCTCGAGTCTGGCCGGGCTCGGGGGGTTTTATATCGATAGATTAAGTTTTTGGCAGGGACGTAGATGAGTCGTGTTTATGCTCAATTATGGTTATCTTTAGTATTGAGGTTTGGTTAGTTTCAACTTTCGATTGGATGTACACTTGTTTGTGTCAATGTTTGTACGTATTGGGTTCGATCACGAACTTCAGATCATCAGATCTGATCAATTACATAATTTGTACTGCTTGATCTTTACGATTGCAAAAAAAAGTAATAAGAAACATTAAATTTAAATATATGTATTCGGAAATTGGACTAAAATATTGACATCTAATCAACGTTCAAATGTACGGGTCATGATATTTCTAACAATATTTTTGATAAATTCACTCAAATTATGAATTGCCTATATGTACAGTACAATATATTATTAACCCTTATATACTAAAAGCCACTGTCAAATGTGTAGTTCAATTGTTTCGGATTGTAGTTTTGACTTTGTGTTCACACTACAATCGGTCCCTCAACTTCAACTCAATTTACACAACAACCCTTCAGGCTTACACTTTTTCAGGGGTAGAAAGTGTAAACATATAATTTTATTAAAATGAAATAAACTAATTCCCCCGAATTTATAACGGGCCCTATCTTCTCGCTCGGTTCGAGTTAAATTTTTTCGAGACCACCGTTCAACTCGAAAAAGTCTCACCAACCCAACGGGATTAACTATACGCGAAACAGACATTTTTTAAAGAAATGTTTAACACAACGACAACCCCTATCTTTCTGTTCGCCGCAAGTTAAATTTTTCCGAAAGCACCGTTACGCTCGAAATTTTTTTATGAACAAAACGAAACCAACTACGTTCGAAACGGACACTTTTTAAAAAACGCTTAAGACAACGACATCTAAAACGGCAACGGCGCTTAGACATGAGCCGTTTTTCCTATGTAAATACACAACGCTACGTTAAGTATGTTAAGTATGAATACACAGGCCGAAAACTCCCGTCGCATCGCTCGGACCGGATCCGGACTAGTTAATGTCGTAAATGTATATACATACTCCGTCCGTAGTAGAATAACATGTTCGATGTTCACGGGTCAGTGTCCCTTCTTTCCTTCCCCTTCCAAAACGACATCACCCTTGCCGTTTCACCATTTCTTTCTGTCTTCTCCATTCTTCTTCCCCAAATAACCTATAACACACCCACAAACACAAACACACACACACACACACACACATACACATACACACACCTTCATATTAAATCAATCAGTAATAATCTCAACATTCAACAACAAATTGTAGTAGCATCATATTCGCTCATTCGTCATCATATCAATCAATTTGCAATTAGCAATTAGCAATTAGCACCATGGATTCACAGATCTATGGTGTTGCATTCACACTTTTAATTTTCATATTCAATCTCATTCCACCACAAATCACTTCTACTACTACTACTTCATCACTCATCCATTCAAACTCCATTCTCGTTGCTCTTTTGGATTCACATTACACTGAGCTCTCTGAGCTAGTTGAAAAAGCTCTATTATTACAAACCCTAGAAGACACTGTTTCACTTCACAATATCACCATTTTCGCACCCAGTAATGAAGCTTTGGAGCGACATTTAGATCCGGAGTTCAAACGGTTCTTACTTGAACCCGGTAATCTTAAATCGTTACAGAATTTACTACTTTTTCACATCATTCCGAGTCGAGTCGGTTCAGAAGAGTGGCCCGGGTCGGATTTGGATCCGGATTTGATACCTGAAGTTAGGCATGAGACGCTGTGTGTTGACGAAAGTGAGAATCATATACCGTTAACTCGAGAAATAAACGGAGAGAAACTGGTGGGTGGGTTGGCTAAGGTGACCCGACCCGATGATGTGGTTAGACCCGATGGGGTTATCCATGGGATTGAGAGGTTGTTGGTGCCTAGGTTGGTACAAGAGGAGTTTAATAAGAGGAGGAGTTTGAGTTCCATTTCTGCTGTTTTACCGGAAGGAGCTCCGGTTGTGGATCCGAGAACTAACCGGTTGAAGAAACCGGTTGCTCCGGTTGCTGCCGGGGCTCCACCGGTGTTACCGGTTTATGACGCGTTAGCTCCAGGTCCGTCTCTCGCTCCTGCACCAGCGCCTGGACCCGGTGGCGCCCACCGTCATTTTAACGGCGAGAGCCAGGTAAATTTGATAATTAAATGATTAAGTTAAAAAAATGTTTAAAAGCAGTATACACAAAATTGTTTGTGATTGTTGATTTGCTATAAGATACTGTAAGTAATTAGTTCATAGACACTTAGGCCTCGTTTGGCTCACCGAACTCAATGATATTCCGGCAGAATTGGAATTGAATTTAGACACGAGTCGTGTTTAAATTCAATTCCACCTTCCACCGATCCCATTGGATTCCGTAAGTCAAACGGCATTGCATCCCCTGCTTTAGTTATAATTATAATTATAATTATAATATACGGTTAGTTATGTTTTATTTGATGGTAAATATATGTAACTCTGAACGCGTCAATTTGTATCAGGTGAAAGACTTCATCCAAACGCTACTACATTACGGCGGTTACAACGAATTAGCTGACATTTTGGTCAATTTAACATCGTTAGCGACAGAGATGGGGAAACTAGTGTCCGAGGGTTATGTTCTAACGGTGTTGGCACCGAATGATGAAGCTATGGCTAAACTTACAACTGACCAATTAAGTGATCCTGGTGCACCGGAGCAGATAATGTACTATCATTTAATACCAGAGTATCAAACGGAAGAAAGTATGTATAATTCTGTAAGGCGGTTCGGTAAGGTTCAGTATGATACATTACGGCTGCCACATAAGGTGGTGGCAGAGGAGGCTGATGGGTCGGTGAAATTTGGGTCAGGGGAGGATTCGGCGTATTTGTTTGACCCGGATATTTATACGGATGGGAGAATATCGGTGCAGGGTATTGATGGGGTCTTGTTTCCGGTTGAGCCGATAGTGGAGAAACCGAAGGCGGCTAACGATGATGTTCTGGAAACGAAGACGAAAGTTGTGCTTAAGCAAAATAGAGGTGTGTTTTTAACTTAGTTATGATTATGTTTATTAATTAATGTTTTAATTTATTTATTATGGTTGCCTGTATAGTAATTGCACATTTGCACAACCAAACTATTGAATGAATTAATTAATACTTGTGACATAAAGTTGTAGTATGTAATTGCTTAAATGTGTAGTTAGGGTTATGAATTTGCATAGCAAATAGTACTCATAGAAAAGGTGTGGTACCACTGAAATTAGATACTTCATCAATAAGTAAGACCCACTAGAACTTTATTATACACTTAATTTTTCATGATATCAACATGACCACATGATAACTTTTCTTGATTAAATGGATATAGATATTAGATTAGATATTACATAAATAAGAATCCAATACAGATGAAATTAATTGTTTTTTAGGCTGTTTAGTAATATTCTATAGGTGGTTAATGTTGGAAACTTATTTACCAGGTTTAAGTTGAGTTTGACTTATAATCCAATAAAGTTCCAATTAATTTCTTCAAATAGATTATAGAAAGACTTAAAAGGTTGATAAAACTTATCATTACTTAAAGAATTATTGTTGCAAAATAAAATCTTTACAACTCCAGCTGGAACCCATGTTGTGCAATATCTACCACAAAAATATGGGTACAGTCTTTTGGCAACAGCCTGTTTATGACCTGTATTCATGCTTCATCATATTGTACCATGTGTGTAGTTACACTTGCACTTTAAGCCTAACTTAACTGTCACTGTTTTATGATCTTTCCCTTTGGGTCCCTCCTGCTTTTAGTTCATCTCATGTTTATCAATTACTCCATCTTATTGTTTGGTAAATCTTGTTTTGGACATTATGCATTGTGATCCAAAAGATGTAAATTCTGAATTTTTACCTTTGTTTTTCTTTTTTTGTTTTATTCTTTATATTATTATTATTATAGTGGTGCCCACATATATTTTTAGCAAGTATGATGACTACATTACACTTCATAACAATGCAAATATAAAATATCACCTTGTAAAGTTTAGAGCAAATTGCATATATGTTCGCTATTGTTTATCATTTTTGTTGTAATTTTTATAGGACTTTTGCATGTTTGGTCAAAAATCTGAGTAATTAATAGGTTAACGGTGGTCAATGGGTCAAAGTCGGATTTAGTCTCTCAAAATCAGTCAAACTCAATATTGGTCAACGCTTTAATATAAATTTAAATTAGAATTTCAGAGCTTTTGAACAAATGAAGATTATATTTATGCTTACAGGCAAATATGCTAGCATTTATGTTTATATTTATGGATTTCTTGTATATACAGTTATATACACATATAATTTTGAAATATATATTTATTATTATTTGATATAAAAAGTCCAATCCGATTACTCCCTAAAAAGTCATCCCGGCTGAGTACTCCGGAGTAGCGATTTTTGAAACCTTAAATACCATTACTCGTCTTCTTTGAATATTTTAAATTCCTGTAAGGGAGTTTTGTTCATTTCACTTGGTGGATAGATAATAATAATAATAATAATAATAATAATAATAATAATAATGAGGAGGACGACGACGACGACGACGACGACGACGACGACGACGACGACGACGACGACGACGACGACGACGACGACGACGACGACGACGACGACGACGACGACGACGACGACGACGACGACGACGACGACGACGACGACGACGACGACGACGACGACGACGACGACGACGACGACGACGACGACGACGACGACGACGACGACGACGACGACGACGACGACGACGACGACGACGACGACGACGACGACGACGACGACGACGACGACGACGACGACGACGACGACGACGACGACGACGACGACGACGACGACGACGACGACGACGACGACGACGACGACGACGACGACGACGACGACGACGACGACGACGACGACGACGACGACGACGACGACGACGACGACGACGACGACGACGACGACGACGACGACGACGACGACGAGGAGGAAAACCACCATAGACAGTTTATATCATTTTGTAATACCTTTTATATGTTCCTTATCCTCTATGATTTACTTGAATTATCAATCTTTTGGTCCAAATTCAGTTCAATTATAATGATGCTACAATGATTTGCCACTTGTTCAAGTTACCAAATTTCATTTGATTATTTGAAAATGCAGGGAAATTATTGGAAGTGGCATGTTCAATAGTTGGAACATTTGGACAAGATTCCCAATTTAGTAGTTGTCATTGATGTATTATTATATTTTCCAACATTTCAAGAAAATGCAAAAAAATGGAAAATAGAACAGTATAATAGCTACACACTCACAGGTGAGCATGTATATGTTTTTAGAACTTAAAATGTCACAAGCTTTTTTATTTAGTTTCTTATATGTATATTTCTAAAAAAAAAAAATCATACTTAGATTTAATAACAATTGCAGATATCTGAAAGGAAGTTGTCCAGATACAGCAGAAGACAGATAAAAGGGTTAACAGATGGATGTTGCTGTTTGCATTCTAAGAAGTTTCCCACACATGAAAAAACTTTGTTTGTTTTATTATTTTTTATTATAAAATTTAATATTCTTGATAAATTTCTGAGGTGTTGTTACTATATTTATGTAATTACTAGTGTACTAGTAGAAGTGATTTTTTTGGGCACTTTTATTTTGGGAACACATTATTATTTATGCAAATACATAATATCATTTGTACAATCAATCATATTTTTATTTTTAGTACAAGTACATGTTCTTTATTATTTTTCTCATGAGTTTCAAACACAATTTTTTTTTTTTTTTTAAAAGTAACCAAATTGTAGACATTGGGTTGCAACACCCATTGATTTCAATCTAACCGTTTTATCTTTGAGCGGTTCTTAACCCGTTCGAAACTCTTGATTTGTGCTTCATTTACAATTATTGGCGGGATCCCATCTTTGTTCTCGAAAGCTTACAACTAGAAAACAACAAACATAACAATAACAAATGCAGTACTTTTCTATCATCCTTGGATTCTCAAACCATCTTTTCAATCCAGTTTTGATCTATTTTTCAGCCAATGCATCCAAATTCAACAAGACAAAAAACTTTACAATAAAATTGGGACCCAACGACAGAAATTGTAACAATTTCTTAAAACTATCAAGGACCCAAAAACCAACATTTATCATGTAAGTTCATCACTCACATAAACTGAATTAGATTTGAAATTTTTACTGCAGATGAGTGGTATATAGTATATAGTCATTAAGAATAACAGCAGCCCATCATATAGTTAACCCAACCCAAACATAAGCTAATGCAGGTGTTACCTCTAAATTTAATAAACAAACAGATCCATCAAAAAAAATACTGTATAGAAAGTACACCAAAAAATATTCACTAGACATTAACATAAACCCATAAAAACATCCAAACAAACAAGTCCAACACGCACTTCAACTTCCAACAAGGATATCGACAGGTGTCGTATCCTGATTGGGCGAACCCGAACCCGACCTCAATCCACTTCCCTGCACGGTATTAACATCAACAGGACCGTCAAGTTGCACTTGGCTTTCATTCACTTCCTCTTTGTCTTTCGGCTTAACAACTCTGACTTCTGACGATGTTTTGGTCAAAGAAGACTTCCTGTTAGGCTTCTTGGAAGTACTAGTATCTTTGTCTTTGAACCTAGGAGACATGTTTTGGTCTTTTGCGGCTCGTGGGCTATCAGAAATATCGATTTGTTCCATCGACTTGGTTACAGAACTCTTGGTTCTTCCTAGCTTCGGTGATATGGCCCGTGTAGTTGGTATCTGTAAATTAACAACATACACAAAATCACAAACACTTTATCACAAATTTAAACACCATCAAATCAAATTAGCATATAGTAATATGATTATACCTTCTTAAGTTGAGGTTTTGGAGGAGGCTCTTTGTAAAAGTTTGGCATCGGTGTCGCTTTAAAAGTCAAACTTTTCCTCAATTTCTTAATCTCTTCATCCTGATTTTCCTGCATTTCACATTAAATTATGATCATTTAGCCTCTAATTAATATTTTTCGATCACATTAACTATCGAGTTCAAGAAAACGACACCTTTGATTTCACCTGCATAGTAGTTTTCTCAACTTCCTTAGCTTGAACCCTTTCTTCCATCTTCGAAAAAAACTAGAGCATAAACATCAAACATATAAGTTTTTTATTTTATTTTTTTCTAATGGCAGTCCTTGTCGTTAAGGTGCATAACCCATTGTAAATTTTAATAACTGCCACCTTAACGTCAATACATAACCGTCATGTACAACACTTTTATACGCCTTAACGACAACTCTACCTCTAACTCTAAGAGCTGTAGTTAGAAATATCCATTTTTGTTTACTACTATTTCTTCATTCAAGAAAGCAATAAAACACTTGAACACACAATATGGATTGTCGTTAAGGTGTTGAACATTTTAATAACCGCCACCTTAACTTCAATACATAACCGTCATGTACAAGACGTTTCTGTACCATAACGACAACCTTAACATACGTCGTTAGAAATATCCATTTTTGATTACTACAATTGCTTCATTCAATAAAGTAATAAAACAAACAATATGGATAATAGGATATACAGTAGTATGCTAACTATCTATCCACCTGTTTTCGCCTTTCGGCGCGTTCATCCAATCTGAAAGAAAAGCCAGAAGTACTGTTCCTACGCCGTCCGCCAGGTGTACTAGTTGCATTTCTATTCAATAAAAAAAAATAAAAAATTATAGAAATTCAAAATTAAATGAATTGTAAATTGACAAGTTTAAGTTAAGAAAAATACGGTGAAGCAGTTGAACTAGCAGTATCATCTTCATTAACCGCAACTTTAGTTTTGATCGGTTTCAATCCACTTGAACTTCTTTCTGGTCTTTTATTAGCAGGGTAAGATCGAGAACACGATGACATGGTCAATGTGGGTCCCACAGGGGTTTCAATCTTTGCAGGGAAAGATAAACTTTGAGACAAACTTGGTCTTGGTGTTCGACCAAAAGTGCCTGTATTAGGCCCATTTTTAGACAGTTTAGTGTTCTTTGAACTACTCCCTTTGATTTTAACCTTAACTGATGCTTGGTTTTTAAGGTCGTCAACATTAATGTCGGATGAATCGATATGGTCATCAACTGTGTTCAAGTTGTCAAGATTCGTCACATTCGAATTTTGGACAACTTCGTTAGCAGTTTCGGATTCTAACGGTTTCTCATTTCGTGATTCCATTCCTACCAAAACGGGTTAAACTTTAGTAATAACCGATAAATAACGAGTAAATATGAAAATATGTTTAACTAGATATTGCATAACTGTTTGATCATTATCGTTTTTGCAAAAAATATTTAACAAGTAATATTAACAAATTTGAGGCCCTGATCGCACTATATTAATATGTTAATGCTAAAGTTCTTCTACTATATATATCATGAAAAATGAAAAATACACCAGTTTTTAATCCAGGAATTACATTACAATTAACAGATAATATGAACAAAAAAGGTGAATCAAGTATATAAAAATTGTAACAAAACTGAAATGAATAAAATAAAATAGAATAATGCAATAGAAAAACAGAAAGCAGTGCGAATTGAAGTGCAGAAGACTTGCAAAAGTTGGAAGGTGAAACCGTAAAAAATGTAAACAAACAAGTTCGTGATTTATGAGATAAAAGAAAAGAAATTGATGATTTAGATGATCGAGAATTAAATCAAGGATGTTGTTGTTGTTGTTGTTGTTACCTTCGTTGGAGACTTGATGGAAATGGTGACAACACTGAAAGAACAATTAACAACGAAGCAGTTGTGTTATGTGTCGTGTGTTGGAATTTAAATGTTTTTGAAAGTATAAACCAAAAGATTTTGTGTTTTTGATACAGAGGGCGTGGACCCAATCATGGGTGAGTTGGTGGGGTGTTCGTAAATATTATTTATTTTTATATTTATATATTTTTAATAATTCTCATATATGACAATCTAATAGTAAATTGAATATATTTTGTGATTATTACGATTATTAATATAGGATTATTATGTCGACGAAAGCTGTTACTAGAATAGATAAATACAACAACAACAAAACCCAATACCACATAAGTAGTATATGGGGGAGGTGAGATGTCGACAATCCTTCCCCTATCCGAGAATAAAGACAAGTCATTTCTCCACCCAAAGTGAAAACACTCTTAAAAGTAGAGAAAGTCATCTCTCTCTCTATTCGAAGGATAGAGAGATTGCTTCCGAGTGGACCTCCAGCCAATAAGTAGGAAAAAAGTTTTAAAAAAATAAAATTAAAAATAAAATAAAATTGAGACGCGATGAAAATAGTAAAATCGAATTTTCATAGATTTTAAATTTTGCCTTAAATTTAATTTAAACTCTAAAAGTAAGAGTCAGTTACTAGAATAGATAAATGTATTGGTTTATTTATTTATTATCCTTAGTTGATCATATGTGTGTTTCATTAACTTAAACTTTTTTTTATATATACTCAGACTTTTTCTAAAACGTTTACTCAATGAGAAATTACAATTATTATGATTTTTTTTTTTTTTTTTTTGAAAAGCAGAAATTTTATACCACAAAATAATACGGATACAGACATGACAACCCGAAAAAAGGAAGGGTTGTAAAAATTACATGAATCAATGGTTGCGGAGACAGCAAACCAAAACAAGATACAGACCAACAAAATTACAATCTAAACTATTTTAGAAATCCTCAAGTACATGCTTGGGACGTTTAACCATGACAACCAATCAATCTTCTTCTTTTTTAACCGCAGCGAGATCCACTCGAAAGATTTAAGTTGTACCTCATTGAAGGCCACCGAGATGTTCCAACACTTCCCACGAAACACTTTGTTATTTCTATTTTTCCAAATCAAATAAGCACAACCCACTCGACCGCTTGCCAAATCTTCTTACCCAACCCCGAGGATGGAGCCGAAGTGTTGCCACGAAGAATCTCAGACATGCTAAGATTAGAAACATGACCAAGACCCCACCATGAATACACTTTACTCCAAAGTTCAAAAGCATGCTTACAAAACACCAACGTATATTCAATCGATTCCATGTCATCATCACACAACGGGCATCTAATACTATTCAAGTCAATTCCTTTTTTGTCAAGATCGGTCAATGTCGGGAGGCGTTTTTTAAGAGACCTCCAAACAAAAACCTCAAGCTTTTTAGGGACAAGATTGTTACGTAAGGTTTCCATAGTATTAGAAGTACCCGACCCGACTTGATTCTCGATAATATTGCAAAGCTCCTTGACCGAAAAGGCACCATTTGATAGTGCCCATGAGACCGAAACCTGTCCAGAAGCAGCAAAAGAATAATTTGATACCAGGTTTTGCAGGTTACGAAGCTCATCACCTGTCCTACCCGATGGTAACCGCGACCAGGAGCCAATGAATTCGGCAGCAGCAGAAACTGAATGTCGTCCAGCAGCAGACTCCAAGCCACGATCAGCAGCAACCGATATTCTGTCTTTTACAGCCACTTCTTTATCGATTTCGAGTTGAAACAGCCTTGGGAACAGCAGCTTAAGTTTGGTACCATTGATCCACGCATCGTTCCAAAACGAGACCGTTGAGTCAACACTAATCTTTTTCGCGAGCGAGTTAACAAATTGAACACCAAGCTGTTGAATATCATGACCTGCAAGAATAATAGAACGCCAAGTGCTTGGCTTTAAGGCTCGAATTTCTTTGATCCCTAAATCCAAACCGCCATTCGAACCATAAATACTTTTAATGACACTAGCCCAAAGGGAGCCGGTTTCGGAGAAAAATCTCCACCACCATTTCCCTAACAAGGCTAAATTCTTGAATTTCAATGAACCAATATTTAAACCCCCAAGATCATATGAAGAAAGCACATCATCCCATTTAACCCAAGAAACTTTAGACCCCGAATCGGACCCGCCCCAAAAAAACACTCGCCTCACACCCTCGATTAATTTAAATACACACGACGGGGCACGGAAGAGTGAGAAATAATACAATGGCAAACTCGAGAGGATCGATTTAATTAGAACTAAACGTCCACCAAAAGACAACTTTCGCATTTTCCAACTAGACAACCGGGCCTTTATCTTATCAATTACCGGGTTCCAACAAAATAACTTGCTCATATCCGCACCAATCGGAAGGCCCAAATAGGTGAACGGGAAGGAGCCAACTTGACAATTAAGAGAATGAGCCATGTTTTGTACATTAGATTCACCAACACCAATCCCATAAAGGTAGCTCTTATGAAAATTAACTTTCAAACCCGACACCAATTCGAAGCATTTTAGGAGATTTTGAAGACTAAAGGCATTATCCCTATTCCATGCACCAAGGAAAATAGTGTCATCGGCATATTGGAGATGAGAAATGACAACGTTGTCCTTACCCACTTTGATACCTTCAAAAAGACCTTTTTCGGTAGCCGTTTTCGTTAAGATGTTCAAACCCTCCGCCGCAAGAATAAAAAGGAATGGAGACAATGGGTCGCCTTGTCGAATGCCACGGCCCAAGGAAAATTCCTTAGTCGGTGATCCATTAACAAGGACAAAGATGGAGGATGAACTTATGCACGAAAAAATCCACTTTCTCCATTTTTCTCCGAACCCCATACACTTCATCACATCCAAAAGAAAATTCCAATTAATGCAATCGAAGGCCTTTTCGAAATCCACTTTAAAAAGAAGTCCTTGTTGCTTTGAAGCTTTTAGGAAACGAATTGATTCATTAACTATTAGAGAACCATCAAGGATAAACCTCCCCTTTATAAAAGCACTTTGTTCACTACCCACAAGCCTCGGAATACACTTCTTCAAACGGTTAGAGAGAATCTTGGCTATAACCTTGTAGTAGCTACCAATCAAGCTTATTGGACGAAAATCATTTAACCCGGAAGGGCTCGGTTTCTTAGGAATTAACGTGACAAACGAGGCATTACATCCCCGTGAGAATTCCCCCTTTTCCCAAAACCACCCGATTGCATCAATAAGATCACCTTTAATCGTATCCCAAAAGTCTTTAAAAAATTTAAGATTGAAGCCGTCCGGTCCGGGAGCTTTCGAACTACCACAATCAAAAATTGCTTCTCTAATCTCACCTTCATCGAATTTCGCTTCTAAATCAAGAACATTTTGAGGAGATAAGGACGGATAGTTGAGATCTTCCATGGAAGGCCTCTCGAAGTCAGATTCTTGAAATCTTTTTTCAAAATAATTGAAGACTTCATTCTTTATGTCACAAAGAGCATCAACCCATAACCCATTAACCTTTAAACCACGGATGTTGCTTTTGTTGTAATTTCTTCGGATGAACGCATGAAAAAATTTCGAGTTTTCGTCACCTTCTAGGGTCCATTTAATTTTGGCCTTTTGTCGGAGCATGTCATTTTTGATTATCTCTTTCTCTAACCACGATTTTCTACTCTCTTGCCATGTAGCAAGTTCGACATCATTTAAACCCGCAATCTCAGCTCTAAGTTCCAAATCGTTAGCTTGTTTCTTTAGGATCTCAATCTCTTCATCTAACTTATTAAATTTTTTGGAACTCCACTCCTTTAAAGCTTGCTTGACATTCTTTAACCTATTGCGAAATATGCAGTCTTTTCGGAGATTATTTGGAACCGCCACCCCCCATGCATTTTTAACAATGTCCCCCACATCTTTTTCATTAAACCAAGCATCAAACACCTTAAAGGGTTTGGTGCCAAAGTCCCTTACCTCATCTTTCAACACGATCGGGCAATGATCCGAGAGGTTTCGATCCATAACCATACCCGTTAGGTCTTTCCACATAAGAAGGAATTTCTCCGACACAAGGAAGCGGTCTAATTTACTAAACTTAACCCCGTCATCACTAACCCTAGTAAAAATACGGCCCCCTAAAGGAACGTCCACCAACGAGTTATTAATAATGAAATCATTAAACCTACGAGCCCTGTACTCGAGAAAATCACAGTTTAACCTTTCCTCCGCGCTCCGAACCTCATTGAAATCCCCACACAAAACCCAAGCTTCAACCGTCTGCCCTAGCATACTAGATAGAGAGTCCCAAAGTTTGATTTTGTTAACATCTTCATGGGGCCCATAAACATTCACTATATTGAGCAACTCATTAGTATCCCTCCACGATCCTTGCACACCAATAACACACTCGAACTTGATGACACTAGAAGCCTCGAAGCAATTTGTATCCCAAATGATTAGTTGCCCACCCGAATTGCCTACCTTTTCACGCTGAATAAAGTCACAATCCGGCGAACCCCATAACGACACTACCCAATTAGCATCAACCACATTCAGCCTCGTTTCTTGCAACACCAAAAAACTAGGTTTTTCAACCCTAATCAGCTTTTTAATCCACCCAACTTTGCTGAATTTACTCCCGATACGAAAACCTCTAATGTTGATTGAAATAATCTTCATAATGAAATAAAGAAAAGCGAGAAGAAAAAACAAACAGCAGAACTTACAAAGTGGAAGGTTTCTCCTTCCATTTGAGCCCCAACTTCTTGCCATATTCTTTAACCCCCAATGAATGCGCACTGTTGACAGATTGAGAGTTACACGAATTATTATCACAGTTAGGAGCAGTGGATGTTGAGCACCCCGATAGATTTGCACATGAAGTGCACACCAATCTCAGAGGATTATAGTTGCTGTGATTACGGGCAGACTATTTGATATTCATCATCCTAGAGGATATCTTCCAACTTCTAATGCCAGCCCAACAGCATTTTTTCTTAGATTGCCCACGAGACTTGGTAGCCTTGCTTCTATTTTTTACAACAGGAGAATTGCAGTTACGACCTGAATTAACCTTTGAATTAACCCTCGAACGATTAGATTGAGCCTTACAATCGGTGGAAGAGTTTGGGCTCCTATTGGGAATTGGGCCATTCGAGTTACTCGGCCCAACTTGGTGAATTTTGATGGTGGATTGGCCTGGTGAACAACCACGTGCGTTTAGTGGATTACCAGGTGGGCATGGGCCCGATTTGTTGGAAGGGCAAATTGGATCAAGTGAGTCTTTTACAACAACTGGCGAATTGATTGGAGTTGTTGCCCCCGTATCGGGAACATGATAATTACACTCATCTTGCATGCCAGTATTAAAGACATACTCATTAGGGTTATAGGAATTCTCACAGCCGTTATCTTGCACGCCAGTATTAAAGACATACTCATTAGGGTGACAATCATAAATGCACTTTTCTTGAGCCGAGCAACCAATACCTATCCCTTCTGATCCTTCATCTTCCACCGGAGTAGAATTAAGATTCCGATTAATACTCCCGTCATTAGGGGCCGGAATCTTGTTAAAGTTTGTCGGAAAATCATGGACAGATTCCAAATCTTCATCGGATTCAAGGGACCCAAAACTATCGATCTCACCATCTTCATAACCATTATCCTCCTTATCAAACGTATCATTAATACACTCATCTTCTACCTCTTCATCTTCCTGATTACCCTCATCAGCACCAAACACATTATCCACCAAGCAGACATCGAAACTACTGTTGTGATTTTTGGTGATAAATACCTTCGTAATACCTTCCGAGTGTTCTAGCATAATACTATCGTCAATGAGATTGAAGACATGGGTCAAAACCAAAACTTTCCCATAAACGAGATTTTGATTATTTTGGGTGATAGAACAGTTAACTGTATCCATCACATTACCCCAGGTTCTAGCAACCTTAGAAAACACCTCCACGTTCCAGCAATTAATAGGAACCCGACTAATTTTGATCCAGACTAACCTTTTTGAACTAACATAAGGCTTTGTCAGAATCTGGGTTTTACTGCACCATTTGTGAATGGCATGCTCACGATTGTCCATGATTCTACTAGCTTCAAGAGACCAGTTGAAGATCCATAAAATATCTAAACCACCCAGATATTTGATATCACAATCCCTCATACCTTCTGCACGGCTAAGATCACCAATCTGTTGGATGTATCTCCAATCTTTCAACACGCCAAGAATATACCTCTTCTTCGAATGCTTAACTTCTTCAGATGTCCTCACCAAAATCCTCTTATTGTTTACCCCAGCTTCTTGCTTAGTGTGACCGGTTGTCTTCTCATTAAGCATGTGTCTAAGACCCGATTTAGATTTTGACAGGAAGTCCCTAAGATCACCTCGATTGTTCCCAGCAACACTACTATAATCCCTTTGGTCCCTAAAAGCGTTATTGTGAAAATCATGAGCCTGCTTGTTAGTGAAAGTCTTGTTCCTTAAACCCTCCTGACCATCATCACATCTCTCCATAGCCTTGAAAACTTTGATATTTAGATCCTTGAATTTTATTTTGGCCAGAGATGCAAGTAAGTAATCTGCATTGTTCACGTTGCCAAACCTGACGAATGCAAACCGTTGCCCATTTCTTAATCTCTTGGCCGCCACATAAACATCCCTAAGGTCCCCAAAGGGTTTGAACGTCCTCCATAGATCTCCCACATTCCATATTTCAGGAAAGTTGAATAACATGAAAGAGGTCAATTGGGATCCGAATAGCCAAGCTAAACGATCCTTGAGTCTACCATTGTATCGAACCCGAGCCTCTCCCGTGCCTGCCGGAGAATTTCGAACCTCACCTCTCTCTCTCACCTCTCTAGATT
Organism: Rutidosis leptorrhynchoides; assembly: GCF_046630445.1. Taxonomy (NCBI): domain Eukaryota; kingdom Viridiplantae; phylum Streptophyta; class Magnoliopsida; order Asterales; family Asteraceae; genus Rutidosis; species Rutidosis leptorrhynchoides. Next base: position 145,034,179 of record NC_092333.1, read on the forward strand.
TCTCTCTACTCACTTTCTCTCTCACACACATATTGTAATTAAACACCCCTAAATAAATGCCCACCCTTTTTGAAAATTTAAAGTACAATGATGACATATAATATTTATTTATATCAAAATTTATAGGGCTTTTCGCTTTTGTTTGAATATATTGATCTACGTAGTATTATTTACTCACAGGGGTGTCTTCGGTGCATGTGCGAAGTGTGCAGTCGCACAGGGCTCCAAATTTTTAAGGGGCTCTAAATTTTGAAAAACCTATGTAATAATTCATTTATTCGTAAAGCGTAACGGAATATCTTACTTGCGGTCTACTATCTAACAAGAAAGACTTAATAAATTGACGTTTATAGGTATTAAAAACAATATAATGGGAGTATTGACTATAAAGAGTTGACCAATTACTTCGTTATAAATAAGGTTAGGATTACGGTTTTGTATAACCAACAGTGTAACTATAACGTATTGACAACTATTTGAGAATAACACTTTGCATCGATTGTTTTGAAATTTTTTAATTCTATTGATTACGCTATCATAATATTATATATCATATGTATTGAAAAAATTAACATTTATAAGGGGTCCTTTTTAAGTTTCGAACAGGGCCTCCAAAATTAGCTAGACGGCCCTGTTTACTCCGTATGTCTAGTATTCATTAAACGTTATACTGTAATTATTTTTATAGTTTTAACATGTTTATTAGGGTGCTCCCATTGTTGCCGTCCTCATCCCCGCCCACCCAACCGCCCTGCTGGGCGGCGTTGGCAGCGCCTAGCCCAAGGGTCCGCCCAGCTCGCCGTCCACCATATCGTGCTCCGTTTCGTGCTATTTGGTCATAATGCTGGACGGAGTAAACGATGGGAAAATCACTCCAACGGTCAAATTTTTGGCCGTTGGAGATGAAAATGTTTTTTTTTTTTTTTTTTTCCTTTTTTTAACTCTATATATACTCTAATTTCATACAATTTCATACACACACATACAATCATATTTCATACAAATTCATACGCACACACATACACTCATATTTCATACAAATTCATCAATTCTATCTCAAATAATCAAACACTATATATATTAATATGAATCCGAATAACCCAAATTTCGATCCGGATATGAATTTGGTATTAACGATCTTGAATACCACAAATAATCGAGCGCTTGAAGATATCGCAAGACTTGATCATTTAGATGAGTTAGACGACGAAGAAGAAGTTGAACTCATTCCAAGGGCACCGAGAAGATATTTATATAGAGATCGTGAAGGCCGTGCAAAAGCTTTATGGAATGATTATTTTTCCGACAACTGTACGTTTCCCGACGATTATTTTCGTAGACGTTATCGAATGAGCAAACCTTTGTTTCTTCGGATATGTCAAGGTATAATGAATTTTTCTCAAACTCCGATTCCTGAGTATTTTACTTATTTTCATCAAAAACGTGATGCTTACTTGGTTTTAATATTGTTCAAAAAGTAACATCAGCCATACGTCAACTAGCGTATGCTGCGACGGCCGATCTTTTTGACGAGTATTTGCATATGGGTGAACAAACCGCATATGATTGTTTAAATAAATTTTGCAAATGTATTTTTCACTTGTACGCAACAGAGTATTTGAGAAAACCAACTGCACAAGATGTGCAACGTTTGACCACTAAACATGCTCAAATACATGGATTTCCGGGGATGTTAGGAAGCATCGATTGTATGCATTGGAGATGGAGAAATTGTCCGGCACGTTGGAAGGGTCATTACACACGAGGTGACCATGGTTACCCGTCAATTATGCTCGAAGCGGTAGCGTCTTATGATGGATGGTTTTGGCACGCTTTCTTTGGTACCGCGGGATCAAATAATGATATCAATGTACTTAATCAATCTGATTTGTTTAACGACTTATTAGCCGGCGAGGCTCCACCGTGCACGTTTACGGTGAATGGGTGTACGTTTAATAAGGGTTATTATTTGGCGGATGGAATTTACCCGGAATGGGCCACGCTAGTTAAGTCATTCAGAAATCCGATTGATCCAAAACAATCAAAGTTCAAAAGGTATCAAGAATCTGCAAGAAAAGATATTGAACGAGCATTTGGAATACTACAAGGTCGATGGACGATTGTGCAGCATCCGACAAGACCATATTATATCCGAAAAATTAGAAGTATTATGTTAACATTTGTGATATTAAACAATATGATAGCCGAGGACAACGGCCGTGCATTTTGTGGACTTGAAGAGAATTATCGTCCGATTCGACGTGCAAGAGGAACATTCCAAGAAAGGGTTGACGCGCATATCCAGGCAGATGCGGATTTAAGAGATGTGGGCATTCATCGACTACTACGAGATATGCTAGTAGAACACGTTTATAGTCTTCCACCTAATTATCGAATTCGACATGATCCAACGAGAAATCCAAACAATCAAGATGAGGCAGGACCTTCACACGTTAACGATGACGAAGACGAAGAGTAATTATTTTATGTAATTTTATTTTAAATTCTATGTTTTAATTATTTGTAATGTTTTTTTTTATTTATCAATGAAATTTAAGTTTTATGTTATTACATATTTATTGTTTATAATATATATAACTAAATTAATATTATTTGGAAATAATAAAAAAATAAAAAATTTAAAAAAAAAAGAAGGAAGGAGTGTCACGGTTGAGAGTGTTTAGTCCTGGGAAGGAAGTGGGAAAAAAAGTGCTGATGTGGCGCTGAGGACTAAGGCGGAGACATTGGGAACACTCTTATAAATATGGTAAATTGATTGATTTGCAATGATTGTTTGCAGCTTTAATCGATTAATAAATCCAAAATACATGTAAAAAGCCAAACTGGAGTGGTATAATAAAATATTTAAAGAAAAGTGGAAGGGTAAAATGGTAAATAGTGGACGGTAGAAAACGAGGAAAAGGTGGCGGGAGAACAGGTGATGGTGCCAACATGTCACGACGGAGGAATATCATTGGTCCGACGTCTAACTTCCGTATAATTGAGCTGTCCAATCGTGCACCGTATTTGTATTTTTATACCAAACAATCGACGGTTACAATATGGTGGTTATAATGGAATCTGGACCCTTGGTTTGACCCTTGGTTTTTAACTGAATGTTTCTGTATTAACAAGTTGCATGCAATCATGTAAGGTAGACTTTGATAACGGGCGAGTATACATGGACACTGAGGGCATGTTTACTTTTTTTTTACATTAAGTCCTGTATCGATATAGATGACAATATAAATATAGATGGCAATATAAAATAATTAATGAAATAAAACTGTTGTTTACTTTTTGTGCTGAACAAACGAATTAAATGTTAAAAATGACTATTTTACCCTAACTATTCTTTTTAAAATTTAATTATGTTTAATAACTAATTACTAAGCCAATTCTTTTCAAAATTAAATTAAATGATAGAAACGACTAACTTTACTCCAACTCTAACGTCAATCATTTCTCAGATCTAACAACCTAATTCTCTTTACTCTTTGTATTTTTCATTGTTGATTATTTTCCATCTTAACCAAATTATTACATTTCATTCTCAAAAGTTCAACCTGTATCCTTAATTCATTGAATAAAAATATCATATATCTCTTTCTATATTCCAAATTATATCCCTTTCTGTCTTCTTTAAATAAAACCCCTCAAAATTAGTTGTAATAGTTGAATAAATCTTAGGGTGTAAGTTTGTTACCATATATCCATCGCCGTCGGCAGATCCTTTCTCTTCTTCCTTATAATTCACGAATTTTTTTTTGCTTAATTTGTGCTGCTTTAAATTATGAAAACCGAGGGCAAATAGAAATTTAAAAATGATGTACAGATTTGTGCTGATTGTTACATATCACAAAATCAGTTGCTTATATTTAATAGAAAAGAATATGAAATCAGTTGTTGAAGATTAATAGAGACGGATGTGTAAAATAAAGAAATAATGGAAGAAAGATGAAGATGGGTAGCCAGGTAGCAAGGTAGGGGTAGGGGATATGTAAAGTAAAGAAATAATGGAAGAAGATGAAGCTGGGTAGTATTGAGAAAAAAACAATCCATATGGGGACAACAGCCATTTTCTAGCTGACCAATAATCCATCCATTCATTTCATTAATTTAAGTCAAAAAGTAAACAAAATTTTGGGTGACTGAATAATGCATTTATTCACTTCAGTCTAATAATCCAAAAGTAAACAAGCCCTCGGTGAGATTATGTAACATTGTTAGTTCGAAAATTTTATTGGAAAATACTAGTTATATTGTATAGGAAGTCATTAAATTTAATCGGAGGGCTTCATATATTTTTTAAATTTATAGATATTTTTTTAAATTGTATAAGACACTACTAAATTTAACTACTTAGAGCCCATATATCATTCGAATTTGTAATTTTTTATAAGGTAAACTACCACTAAAATAACATTCAAATATCATTATTGTTGAAAAAATTTCGGGACTCCATTCAGTCGTAATTCTAGAATCGCCACTGCTGACTGTTTACTTATTTTCTGAATTTGACTTGTTTTCATTTGACTGTTATACTGGAGGGTGTCTGATTTAATGTCTCTTGAAAATAGATCAATTTTCAGATTAAGTGTCAAAGAAACAACAATATTACTTACTGAATTAAGAGCTGTACAAAAGCAGATTATTAAGTGGTAAGTAAACAGGACTATAGTACTCCGTAGTATACTTTTGATAAGGTAAGCAACACAAGTGTTAGTATTTTTTTTTTCTCCCGCCAAAATTCATATCTACATAAACACTATGTTAAGTAGAGCATGAGCATGAGAACTTGCAAGCATAGCCCAATAGTTTTTTTCAGGTCCTTTTTGTCATGGGTTAGGGAGAGGCCATGAGTTCGATCCTTAGGTATGACATGATTTTCTTTAAAACAATTGAACACCAATAATGGTGGTATATATTGACCCTATATGGAGGTTTTACCGGATTCGTTCACGGACCTCTATCCAGGAACACTGCTCGAATGGATGTGTTCCCGGGTACCGTCGATCGGGATTCCGCTCGAACGTATGTAATACGTGCAAATGATGAGGATCGTTGAAATAAATGATCTACTAATACGGGAAAAAAAATCGATGTTCAAAATAAAAAGTACACCGATTCCATTGGAAATTGTAAATTAAAAATAAATATGATATGATATTAGGGTTATGGTGTTAATGCACTGATTTATACTTTTAAAAATAATTGTTCATATTTCTATTTTAGTTTGTCCAACAATAAATATTTACTTTCAAAGATGAACAATATAAAATATTCACTTTCAAAAATAGACATTCAAGTATACCGTTTTACTTTTACTTGCACTCATATCCAAAAATCCATGCTTAAAGTGAAGAATAAAAGTGATGTTTGACTCTTAAAAGAACGAAGTTTGTTATACTTTAAACACTTTCGGGACTATCATTAACCGTTGCAAAACAACATCAAACCATCGCTAAGTCATCGACAAAAGTTGCATACCAAATGTTTCTCCATCCTTGAGCAAAACAAACCATGAAGTAAAAAGATTTTACGAAAAAAGAGGAAGTGTCAAGCAATATGCAATTATATTACATAGGTTGTTTAAATATTTTCGAACTAACCATTCGACCATCTCTCATTTCAACTGATCGGATGTTAACAGTTATCCTTATTGTAGTTATTAGTATACCTGACAATCAAGACTCATACACCAAAAATTGGGTCCATTGGGTCAATCATTTAGGACCATGGGTCTTGAGAAAACAAAGGGAATGGGTTCAATATGGACTCATCTTTAATCCATTAATATATTAGAAGGTTTGTCTAGACCTGATAAAACCCATATCCAACCCATTCAATATGAAAAAAATAGAAAAATAATAAACTTACAAAATAGAAAAATAAAAAATAAAAATAAAATTTTTTTAAGAAAATTATTTTTTTAAAAACAAATAATAAAAATGAAAAAAAAATTATTTTACTTTTTTATAATTAAATATATATATTTTCTTCAAGAAAAAAAATTATTAGAAAAAATGGGTCTTGACCCGACCCAATCCGTTTGGACCGATCGGTTCGACCCGTTTGAATTTTGAAACCAGTTCGCCCCATTTGAATTTTGAGACCTGTTCGACACATGACTCGTTTTGACCGAAACCCATTTGGGTCCCGACCCGTTTGCCATGCTTAGTTTGTTAGCAGTATTTCATGAAGCAGTTATATGAGTAAGATTAGATTAGCAGTTACTATATGTGTTATACGTTTTGTACGTAACATTTTATAACAAAACAAATATTACAGATTTCATTTAAACTATTTAGCAAATCAATCTTCTTTAATGCCTTGGATCAGATTTTTGTTTCAGTTTTATTCTTTTGGCCATTAGAAGAAAAACAAATAATATGCGTGTTGTTGGCTGCTTACAAGTTATGTGTAGCGAATGCTCTGCTATATGCATACATGGTTGAAGTATCGGACCGATATGACTACAAATTCGAATCCATCAGTTTGTAATAATACAAAAAAGTAGACTTTTATATTTTCATCTTACATGTATTTAGAGGCATGGTAGCACCTAATGAACTATTTGTGCAATCAAGATCTAACATCTGAAGAAATTTGGTACCAGATTATGAAGACAGAATAGTAAAATTTAAGAATAAGAACTTATTGGAAATCCTTCTCCAATTATAGAAAAACTCTTATTACAATCTCCTTATTACATCCCTATTTATAGTTGATTAATCCTTATCCATTAAGTTAATCAAGTCTAGTCTAGAATAATCTAGGATAACCAAGTCTAGAATCATCTAGGATAGTCAAGTCTAGAATAAAGTAGAAAAGTCAAGGAAGAAGCAAAATTGAAAACAATGACGGCTAGCCCACTTGTTATCCGTTCACATGTTCCACCTCCTCAAATCCATTTGAGATATAATTTCACAAAATAAACCTCTAACTTATTACTTTATATCAAGATTGGTCCAACAATCACCCCCCCCAATCTTGACCTTGAGTCATCATTTATTTCTTTGAGTCTTCAATCCTTTGAACCCCAAGAATCTCTCTCATTTCAGCAAACTTTAACTTCGGCAATGCTTTTGTAAGAATATCAGCCCGTTGTTGATCTCCACTGATGTATTCAACTTTAATCTTCTCGTTTTCAACACACTCTCGTATGAAATGATACCGTGTGTCGATATGCTTACTTCTTCCATGAAATACCGGATTTTTCATCAATGATATTGCTGACTTATTATCAACTTTGATCACAACTTGTTCTTTTTTTCTTCCAGTTATTTCAGCTAAGAGTCCCCTTAACCATATTGCTTGACAAGCTGCTGCAGTAGCAGCCATAAATTCTGCTTCGCAGGATGATAAGGCCACTGTTTGTTGTTTTTGTGAATTCCAAGCAATAGGTCCATCATCAAAGTAGAACACTAATCCAGTAGTACCCTTTCCATCATCTGGGTCCACCGAGAAGCTGCTGTCACTAAATCCAAGTAGGTTATTGCTACCATTCCTTCGATAGTGAATACCCAGGTCTACTGTTCCTTTCAAGTACCTGAGAATTTGCTTAACAGCTTGAAGATGAGTAATTTTAGGAGTTTGCATATACCTACTTGCATATCCCACCGAGTATGCAAGATCCGGCCGTGTATGAGTTAAATACCGAAGGCATCCAATTGTTTTCCGGTATTCAGTTGCATCAACACATTTGCTGCCATCATCTTTCATCAACTTCAGACCTGGTCCCATTGGATATTTAGTGGAATTGCACTCCCACATTCCTGCTTCCTCTAGGATTCTTTTAGCATATCTTGATTGATGAATTTTTATTCCATCTATGCCTTGTATTACTTCGAGTCCGAGATAGTAAGAAAGTAAACCCAGATCACTCATCTCGAATTTATCTTCCATTTGCCTTTTGAATTGTTTAATTTTCTCCGGGTTATTACCTGTTACAATCAAATCATCAACATAAATTCCTACCAAAAGTGATCCTTCTTGTGTTCTTTTTGTGTATACAGCTTGTTCAAGCTTACACCTTTGAAATCCATATTCCTTTAGAACTCCATCTAATTTTGTATTCCAAGCACGTGGAGCTTGCTTCAAGCCATAGAGAGCCTTTGACAGTCTGTACACCTTTTGTTCCTTCCCCTTTATCACAAAACCTTCCGGTTGAGATACGAAGACTTCTTCCTTGAGGTCACCATGTAGAAATGCTGTTTTAACATCTAGGTGATGAACATCCCATCCTCTTTGGGCTGCCAAAGCTAGAATAAGTCTAACAGTCTCAAGTCTAGCTACGGGTGCGAATACCTCGTCAAAGTCTACACCATGTGTCTGGATGTAGCCTTTGGCAACTAGCCGTGCTTTATGTCGTGTGACATTTCCTTTTGCATCCCTTTTAATTTTGTATACCCAATTTAGTCCAATAGGTCGGTGTCCTTGGGGTAGATCCATTAACTCCCAAGTATTATTCATTTCAATGGAAGCTATTTCACCTTCCATAGCTTGCTGCCATTCTTTATATCTTGTAGCTTCCCTGAAATTTGTTGGTTCTCCTTCAGTAAGAAGAAGATCATATACATCACTTTGATTTTTCCAACCTCGTGGTGGTGTATCATCATATGTCTCCTCTTCTGCCATAGATGGATCTGACTCATTGACTGTATCTGTCGGGAGACGAGACAGCATAGGTCCTCGTTGTTTTACTGTTGTTTCAGGACTGCTAACATCAGAATGGGTTATGCTTTCCTCATTGGTCGATCTTCCTTGACTTGAGGGGTTGCTGCTTTGTGGGCTATATGAGCTACTTGGGCTGCCTGGTTCAGTAGGCCCATTTTCGGAATTTTGATCAGCCGAGAAAACTTCACCGGGGTTTATATGTATCACGAATTCTCCTTTGTGATTAGGTTCTTGATTGTATTCTACTCCGGAATGCAAAAACCATTTGCGTGCTTCATCAAATTTCACATCTCGACTGATTACTATTTTCATCTTCTCGGGATCATACATACGATGTGCCTTAGTTCCTGGTTCAGTTCCTAAATAAACCATAAGAATACTTCTGTCATCAAGTTTTTTTACTTGATCTAAAGGTACTTTCACATATCCAACACATCCAAACACCTAAATGATCAAGATTTGGTCTTCTTCCTTTTAAAGCCTCATATGGTGTTTGATTTTTCAGAATCTTCGTGGGCAACCTGTTTAGAATATAAACCGAGTGACGTACTGCTTCAGCCCAGAAACTTTGTGGCATATCCATTGCTTTAAGAATACTCCTTGTTGTGCTCATCACTGTTCGATTTCGCCTTTCAACGATACCATTCTGCTGTGGCGTGTAAGGTGCAGTCAACTGTCTTGTGATTCCAGCATAATCACAATACTGATTGAACTCGTTGGATGTAAATTCTCCTCCCCGATCAGTTCTAAGGACCTTTATTTTCCTTCTATATTGATTTTCAGCAATCGCCTTGAATTTCTTGAATTGCTCAAATGCCTCTCCTTTGGTTTTTAACATGAAAGACCACATAAACCTGCTGTGATCATCAACAATCAGCATAACGTACTTGTTTCCCGCTTGGGTGGCAGGGGATATGGGTCCGCACAGGTCTGCATAAACCTGTTCCAGTGGATTTTGGGCTCTAAAAGTCGTCTGGACAGGAAAACTTTGTCGTGAATGTTTCCCTGCTAAACATGCTTCACACATCTGTGTAGGGTGATCAATAACCGGCACTCCATCCACTAGATTGTTGGTCCCTAGCCGCTTTATTGTATCAAAGTTCACATGACCGAGACGGGCATGCCACAACCATGCTGGATCATCAATCTTGGCACGTAAACAGATTGGTGTCCCAACCTCGAGATTAATTTTATACAACCGATTAGGGGACCTTTGAACCTTCATTAGCAGCGATCCATCTACCTCAAACATATATAAGAAACCATGTTTGATCAAGATTACACAACCCCCTTCTTCAGCTTGCCCAAGACTAAATATGTTAGTCTTTAAGTATGGGATATAAAGTATGTCGGTCAACAAACGTTGTTCACCATTCTTACATGTTAAAAGAATAGATCCTCTTCCTTCTATATCCACACACGAGTTATCCCCAAATCTCACTGTACCACCAATATCCGTATCAAGTTTTGAAAACAGTCCTTTGTTTCCTGTCATGTGGTTTGTTGCTCCAGTATCTAAGTACCACATGTTTTCTCCACCATCATGTGACTCATACTTTGCTGGAAAAACCTTCTTTTTACTATAGATGAATTACTTCCTTCTCGCTTCTTTGATTGGCTACGGACATCAATAGTGCAGGTTTGTCATCATTAGCCACTGGTAGTTCGGTTGATCTAGCTTGAGTCAAATTTGCTTGTTCTCCTTTCTTTCATGTTGGACAATCGGATGAGAAGTGTCCAAATGCATCACATCGAAAACACTGCAGCTTTGATCGATCTTTAGTTAAGTTTTCAGTTATTTGTCTACCAGCAAAAAAGTTTTGTCCGCGGCCTGAACCCCTTCCTCGACTACAAACTGTCCACGACCTCGGCCCCTACCCCGGGTGTCTTGGCCATTCCCTCGACCTCGACCAAAGTTGTTTTCCCTTTTCTTTCTTGAGTCCCATCCTTCATAGGACAACAGAAGTTGGTCATGGCTGTTATTTGTAGTCTTTAGACTGGTTCGTTCTTCGTAAGCTTTTAGCCTACCCACAACTTCCTGGAATTTCACCGTTTTGAGATCAACCAGTTGTTCGATAGTGGCTGCCATATTTAAGAATTTTTCTGGTATGGCAGTTAATATTTTTCTCACCAACGTGGTTTCCTCAATGACGGTTCCAAGTGCAGCTGATTTTGAGGCAATTCCAGAAAGTTTTGCGGCAAAATCATCAATTTTTTCGTTATCTTTCATCCTTGCTGCTTCAAATTCAGCTTTAAGAGTTTGAAGCCTAGCCTCCATTACTCGTTCAACTCCAAGGTGACGGGTCTTGATTGCATCCCAGATTTCCTTTGCATGGGTGCAACTTGCAACTTGAAGAATCAAGTCTTCAGGTAAAGACTGATACAGATAAGCGATTGCAGCATTATCCTTTTTCTGATCGACATCAGTTCCAGGTTCAATTGATTCCCAGATTCCATGTGCTTTAAAAATCGCTTTGATTCTAAGCGACCAGATGGGATAATTGGTCGCAGTTAGGATAGGGCACTGGAACGTAAGATGACTGGTATCCTTGATTGCATCCGCGGTATTGATAATATCTCCCATGAATCTGGTCTTCGATCGACGCTCGTATTTTTCTGTCTTAGAATCTGGTGATTGATCTAGTCCTTTTGATCAACAACACGATCCCTTTTGTAACCTGGCTCTGATACCAATTGAAGAAATTTGGTACCAGATTATGAAGACAGAATAGTAAAATTTAAGAATAAGAACTTATTGGAAATCCTTCTCCAATTATAGAAAAACTCTTATTACAATCTCCTTATTACATCCCTATTTATAGTTGATTAATCCTTATCTATTAAGTTAATCAAGTCTAGTCTAGAATAATCTAGGATAACCAAGTCTAGAATCATCTAGGATAGTCAAGTCTAGAATAAAGTAGAAAAGTCAAGGAAGAAGCAAAATTGAAAACAATGACGGCTAGCCCACTTGTTATCCGTTCACATGTTCCACCTCCTCAAATCCATTTGAGATATAATTTCACAAAATAAACCTCTAACTTATTACTTTATGTCAAGATTGATCCAACAACATCTTCTAGTTTAGATGCATTTTCTGACATTTAAATGCTAACAGCATCCCAATAAGAACTTCTAACAAAGCGTTTTGTTTGTATAAATTGTGTAAGAGCCTTTAAAAATAAGTTTTAGTTCCATTGATAAAAAAAAACTTTCCATCTATATAAAATTGTTAAAAAGTACAAAATTAACAATGAAAGAGGATGTAAAGCTTAAGACATTCAAGGTCTTTAATTTCATTGTCTCATCTTACATCTTATCTTATCTTATCTTATCTTATTATCAATGGAACTAAAACTTTTTAAAATATCCCTTACACCAATTTTACAAAATAGTTTTTTTAAAAACGTATGGTTGCGGTTGCTTAAAAAGAAGAAAATAAAAACAGTTAACAAATCATATTAACAAACCAGCACAGGTTCTGGCTCCCTCAACATCACACTGAAATCGTTCTTCAATTGCTTATTTGTCAATTTAGGACTTCCATTATGCATCATTGCAACAAATTCATTGTAATCTATACGCCCATCCTGCAAGTATATAAAAAATTCGAAAAAATTTAGAACAGAAAAGAATTCAAAGGTAACAATTTCAACTCATGTACTTATAAATGGGTCGATTCAAGTTATATATATTCTCTAACCAAGTTTTACCCATTTTGCCACTTCTGATACAAATCTCAATCTTTTTAGATAATATGAATGCGTATTCGGATTAATAATGGAATATATTGGTAATAATTAATTATCTTACATTATTCTGGTCAGCTTCTTTAATAATTTCTTCTAACTGAACATCATCAACTCCAAATTCTTTGCAGGCTTGTTGAAGTTCATCAAGCGTGATATAACCACTGCCATCTTTATCAAAATACGAAAATGCAGCAAACAAACGGTCTTCCCTATCAACTTGATTCACATGCAACGTTGCAGCTACAAATTCTTCATAGTCGATCGTACCATTATTATCAATATCCGCCTGCACTTTCAAATGAAACAATTAAAAAAAAAAATGATATGCACAACAAATAAAAGGTCTATTAGTAAAACTTACAGATTGCATTAGATTGTAAATTTCACATTCTTTGAGATTAGAACCAAATTTTTTGAGTCCAGCTTTTAGTTCTTCAAAAGTAATATAACCACTATTGTCTGTATCTATTATCTTGAACATTTGTTTTAATCCTGCTAATTCTTCCTCTGATAGTTTTGATGCGATTACCTGCGAAAAATATGAGATGGGTAAGGGTAAAGTTGACATTTTGCACTTAAATTTTAATGTTATCAGCATATTTTCTAGAGAACTTACCCTTAGAGCCATTTTCTTGAGCTTGTTCATGGCAGAAAACTGAGTTAACCGGGTCAACACTGCGGAATCAAGAGGTTTATCGGGAGCAACACCATCTTCACTAATCCAAGGATGGCCTACAGCAGTTAGAGCAAGAGTTAAAATTAGACATAATTACACGAATAGTCCCCGTGGTTTTTTTGCACTGCTAGTCCTTATGGTTTGCAATTTTTGTGTGGATAATCCCTCCGTCAAAAAACTCGTTAAATTTCTCCGTTAAGTTATAATCATGTAACTAAAAATCATATAACGCATAGTAAAATATACTAAGTGGAACAAATTAGACTTACAGAGAACTTCATGAGCCGTTATACGCCTTTTAGGGTGTCTAGTCAGCATTCTCCTAACCAAATCTTTAGCACTTTCCGAAATACTAGGCCATGGATCAGATGAAAAGTCAAGCTTACCCCTCAAAACCTCTTCGAATATTTCATTCTCAGATTCTGTATTCAAATAATAAAAAACGGTACATGATGATGACCCACAACTAACTATAGAGACTTTGAGTTACCATATTTTTTATTTTATTGGCCTTACCTCCCCAAAATGGTGGGACCCCACAAAGAAGAATGTAAAGGATCACACCCGCGCTCCATAAATCGGCTTGTGGACCGTAATTTTTAAGCAAAACTTCCGGTGCAACATAGTAAGGACTTCCAACCACGTCGATAAAAGTTTCACCTGCAATTTAGACCAATATTGATTAACTCAAATGTCAATAAAAATTCTACTTATGGAACTAGTAATAGTTTCATTTATAGATAGATTTTATGTGAACCAATATAACCATATTAATGAGAGATCAATGTCTAACTCTACCCAAACTTGAATTGTATGTATCCAACTATCAGTTGCAGCTATTTATATGTGCGAAGTGTACAGCCGAACAGGGCCAAAATTTTGAAAGGGTCAAAATTTTGAAAAACCTATATAATAATCCGTTCAATTATATGTTTTGCCACACATCAAATCAAGAAAATTAATTTATCAAACAATTACATCGTACAAGAATCTATTTTTTCTATTGGTAACTTATCTAATATTATTACGGGGTATTTTTTATGTGTTTTAAAAAATTTAACGTTTATAAGGGTTCATTTTCTATGTCTCGAACAGAGACCATCAAATTAATGAGACAGGCCCTGAAAATATATATATAATCTAAAAGATACCTGGTTTGAAGAAAACGGATAGTCCAAAATCTATAGCTTTAAGAGGTGAATCTTCATGATCATCTACAAATAGAAAATTCTCAGGTTTAAGATCACGATGCATAACTCCTAATGAATGACAAGCTTCAATCACACCAACAATCGTTCTAACCAAATCGGCCGCCTTTCTTTCAGAAAAATGTCCTTTTTTAGTAATTCTATCAAAAAGTTCACCTCCAGCACAAAGTTCCATAACCAAATGAACCGCCACCGAATCCTCATACGCACCTTGAATCGAAACCACGTTCGGGTTCCCAGACAAATGATGCATAATTTCGATTTCTCGTCTAACATCTTCCACATCATCGTCTGTAATCAACTTCCTTTTAGCGATTGATTTGCAAGCAAACATTTTCCCTGTAGTTTTTTCTACACAAAGAAACGTTGTACCAAATTGACCATGTCCTAATTTTGGACCCAAATTGTAATACTCTTTCAAATGACCCGTTTTCGTTTTCAACACCCTGTCAGCTTGTAACCCTGCACTCAACATTCTCTTCACATTATGCGCCTTTTTAACGCTTGACGATTTACTTTGTTGCTTCACAATCACAACCTTTTCAGGTTCTTTAACATCTTCTTGCTTCGTTTCGGGGATAGAAACTAAGGGCTGATCAGATGGTTTAGTCTCATTTTTCAGTATGATCACTAACTTTGGAGGTGTCTTTTGAACAGACACAGGAACAGAAAGTTTAGGATCTTTTTCAACTGAAGGTGATTCTTTACTAAATTCGGCGTTTTTGTAGTTGATCATATCGGGTGATCGAGACCACCAATATGGATATGACATTGATTGAAACAATCCATCTTTTGAGTAACATGATCCTACACATACATTTCCCATCTATCTATATTCAATCCAATTCTACACACAAAATAAAAGTTCAAAGTATGTATAACTGTTTACAGTTCATTCGAACATATAATCAAACAGTTGGTGTGCAACAAGTATTAAAACAGCAATTGAACAAAGGTGGGCAGGGCAGACACAATACTCAATATAACAATCTTTAAGAATGAAAGGGAATTGGAATGTGGGATTGAAGGAAAGAAAGAAAAGATTGGTGGGTATAAATGGAAAATATTGAAGTAAATAAGTAAGGGTGTACCAGGTCTGACTAAAAAATCTTCGGAAAAATTGGGACTTTTTCTCTAGGGGGATTTGAAAGTTTCTACATTTACATACGTACATTGTTTATATATATGTGCTTACTATGTATATAGTCCGATGAAATAGGGATGGTGGGTGACGAGTGAGGTTGAAGATATTGACGATGGAAAGTGACAGGTATGGGAATGAAGGTTTTTTATTTCCTCTTAGAGCGCTCCTGATGGAGAAGTTCCTCCATCTAAGTCCTCAGCGCCACATCAGCACTTCCTTTCCACTTCCTTCCCAGGACTAAACACAGAACTAAACACTCCCAACCATGACACTCTTTCCTCAATATTTTTAATTACTTTTTACTTTTTTCTAAAATCAAATATAAATTACTCAGCACTTACTTCCTATCACTTATCAAGTTATCAACCACTAAATTGCTATCATCCATGACGTACACATCAGTTCCCACGTCTATTTTTTATATTAAACTTTTATATTATTAACTTATATATAACAAAAAATTCTAAAAATAAACATTTTACTAATAAAAATATATTACAGATTCCTAAAAATACAATAGGAAAAAAAAACATTACAAAGTCCTAGAAAATAAAAATAAAACATTACAAAGTCCAAAAAAAATAAAAATAAAACATTACAAAGTCCTAAAAAATAAAAATAAAACATTACAAAGTCTTAAAATAAAAAAAAATAAAAAAAACGATTACAAAGTCCTACAAAAACAAGTTCAATACGACATGATTGTGTCGTCACTCACGTAACCCTCATTGCTACTGTTGTCGAGTGTTGAATTTTCGGGTCCAAATACCAATACAATACAACTCGATTCGGTTGCATTTTGAAATGTCCCGTTCTTATTGATTAAAAACGTTCCATATTAATTGATTTCGTTGCGAGGTTTTGACCTCTATATGAGTCATTTTTCAAAGACTGCATTCATTTTTAAAACAAACCATAACCTTTATTTCATAAATAAAGGTTTAAAAAGCTTTACGTAGATTATCAAATAATGATAATCTAAAATATCATGTTTACACACGACCATTACATAATGGTTTACAATACAAATATGTTACATCGAAATCAGTTTCTTGAATGCAGTTTTTACACAATATCATACAAACATGGACTCCAAATCTTGTCCTTATTTTAGTATGCAACAGTGAAAGCTCTTAGTATTCACCTGAGAATAAACATGTTTTAAACGTCAACAAAAATGTTGGTGAGTTATAGGTTTAACCTATATATATCAAATCGTAACAATAGACCACAAGATTTCATATTTCAATACACATCTTATACATAGAGATAAAAATCATTCATATGGTGAACACCTGATAACCGACATTAACAAGATGCATATATAAGAATATCCCCATCATTCCGGGACACCCTTCGGATATGATATAAATTTCAAAGTACTAAAGCATCCGGTACTTTGGATGGGGTTTGTTAGGCCCAATAGATCTATCTTTAGGATTCGCGTCAATTAGGGTGTCTGTTCCCTAATTCTTAGATTACCAGACTTAATAAAAAGGGGCATATTCGATTTCGATAATTCAACCATAGAATGTAGTTTCACGTACTTGTGTCTATTTTGTAAATCATTTATAAAACCTGCATGTATTCTCATCCCAAAAATATTAGATTTTAAAAGTGGGACTATAACTCACTTTCACAGATTTTTACTTCGTCGGGAAGTAAGACTTGGCCACTGGTTGATTCACGAACCTATAACAATATATACATATATATCAAAGTATGTTCAAAATATATTTACAACACTTTTAATATATTTTGATGTTTTAAGTTTATTAAGTCAGCTGTCCTCGTTAGTAACCTACAACTAGTTGTCCACAGTTAGATGTACAGAAATAAATCGATAAATATTATCTTGAATCAATCCACGACCCAGTGTATACGTATCTCAGTATTGATCACAACTCAAACTATATATATTTTGGAATCAACCTCAACCCTGTATAGCTAACTCCAACATTCACATATAGAGTGTCTATGGTTGTTCCGAAATATATATAGATGTGTCGACATGATAGGTCGAAACATTGTATACGTGTCTATGGTATCTCAAGATTACATAATATACAATACAAGTTGATTAAGTTATGGTTGGAATAGATTTGTTACCAATTTTCACGTAGCTAAAATGAGAAAAATTATCCAATCTTGTTTTACCCATAACTTCTTCATTTTAAATCCGTTTTTAGTGAATCAAATTGCTATGGTTTCATATTGAACTCTATTTTATGAATCTAAACAGAAAAAGTATAGGTTTATAGTCGGAAAAATAAGTTACAAGTCGTTTTTGTAAAGGTAGTCATTTCAGTCGAAAGAACGACGTCTAGATGACCATTTTAGAAAACATACTTCCACTTTGAGTTTAACCATAATTTTTGGATAGAGTTTCATGTTCATAATAAAAATAATTTTCTCAGAATAACAACTTTTAAATCAAAGTTTATCATAGTTTTTAATTAACTAACCCAAAACAGCCCGCGGTGTTACTACGACGGCGTAAATCCGGTTTTACGGTGTTTTTCGTGTTTCCAGGTTTTAAATCATTAAGTTAGCATATCATATAGATATAGAACATGTGTTTAGTTGATTTTAAAAGTCAAGTTAGAAGGATTAACTTTTGTTTGCGAACAAGTTTAGAATTAACTAAACTATGTTCTAGTGATTACAAGTTTAAACCTTCGAATAAGATAGCTTTATATGTATGAATCGAATGATGTTATGAATATAATTACTACCTCAAGTTCCTTGGATAAACCTACTGGAAATGAGAAAAATAGATCTAGCTTCAAAGGATCCTTGGATGGCTTGAAAGTTCTTGAAGCAGAATCATGACACGAAACAATTTCAAGTAAGATTTCCACTCGAAATAAGATTGTTATAGTTGTAGAAATTGAATTAAAGTTTGAATATAATTATTACCTTGTATTAGAAAGATAACCTACTGTAAGTAACAAAGGTTTCTTGATCTTGGATGATTACTTGGAATGGATTTAGAAAACTTGGAAGTAAACTTGCAATCTTGGAAGTATTCTTGATTTTATGAAACTAGAACTTTTGGAATTTATGAAGAACACTTAGAACTTGAAGATAGAACTTGAGAGAGATCAATTAGATGAATAAAATTGAAGAATGAAAGTGTTTGTAGGTGTTTTTGGTCGTTGGTGTATGGATTAGATATAAAGGATATGTAATTTTGTTTTCATGTAAATAAGTCATGAATGATTACTCATATTTTTGTAATTTTATGAGATATTTCATGCTAGTTGCCGAATGATGGTTCCCACATGTGTTAGGTGACTCACATGGACTACTAAGATCTGATCATTGGAGTGTATATACCAATAGTACATACATCTAAAAGCTGTGTATTGTACGAGTACTAATACGGGTGCATACTAGTAGAATTGTTGATGAAACTGAACGAGGATGTAATTGTAAGCATTTTTATTAAGTAGAAGTATTTTGATAAGTGTATTGAAGTCTTTCAAAAGTGTATAAATACATATTAAAACACTACATGTATATACATTTTAACTGAGTCGTTAAGTCATCGTTAGTCGTTACATGTAAGTGTTGTTTTGAAACCTTTAGGTTAACGATCTTGTTAAATGTTGTTAACCCAATGTTTATAATATCAAATGAGATTTTAAATTTTTATATTATCATGATATTATCATGTATGAATATCTCTTAATATGATATATATACATTAAATGTCTTTACAACGATAATCGTTACATATATGTCTCGTTTAAAAATCATTAAGTTAGTAGTCTTGTTTTTACATATGTTGTTCATTGTTAATATACTTAATGATATGTTTACTTATCATAGTATCATGTTAACTATATATATATATATCCATATATATGTCATCATATAGTTTTTACAAGTTTTAACGTTCGTGAATCACCGGTCAACTTGGGTGGTCAATTGTCTATATGAAACATATTTCAATTAATCAAGTCTTAACAAGTTTGATTGCTTAACATGTTGGAAACATTTAATCATGTAAATATCAATCTCAATTAATATATATAAACATGGAAAAGTTCGGGTCACTACACATTTGAGTAAGACTCTCCTGAAAATTTCATGTCATTCTTTTTAGGTCGTGATAAACTCAAACTTATCGGTTTCTGGATCACACCAAGCAAAATCCGAGGCCTCGAAGTCAACATGTTCGCGTATGTAGTCGAACAAACACCCCGTGTCCCAGTAGGTGTTATCGAGTGACTCGAACGACTTGCACTGTCCGTCCAGGTACATCTTCCAATCTTCGCTTAGTTGTCCCCCGTACCAAACATCCATCGAAATAGTTAAACGCGCCATTGTGTGAGTGTATTTTATGAAATAAAATGGCAGTTTATATTAGTGTGTGTTTGAGTGTGGATTTATATTTGAATGTAGTGTGTGTTTAATGTTTGAATCACATATACTCGTATATATATATAGATTAGATTTGAGATTTGAAAATTTATCCGTTGCAAACGTTCACCTACACCTTTTGTCCGTGAATCAAATTGCCTTCCAACGAAATTTTCGAGTACGGTGGTTAAATGGCGGTCACATGCCACCTTGCTAATATCGACGCCCTAGAACGGAGGGACCAAGGGCGGCTCAACGACCAAACCGATACGAGCAGTCTTAAAAAGTTTATTCGAAGGTTGTTTAGGCTCCGTTTGGCTCACGGAATACAATGAGATTCCGGCGGGATTGGAATTGAATTTAGACACGACACGTGTCTAAATTGTACACAAATAAAATCCACCATCACAATTACTTTTTCACTTAAATTCTCTAATATACTCTTAATGAAAAGGTTACACAATCTTTTTATTATAATTCATTAAGGGATATATTGGAAAGAATAGTATCAAATTATGGTGGAATTGATGAAAAATCTACATTTAGTATTTTTCTACGAATAGTATGTTCACGGAGAGTGAGTAGTTATATTTTTTTCCGGCAAAAATATTTATATGTATATATATAATAGATCAAAATATCCGGTAAAAATACAGAGAGCAGATCTAACGACCAAAACTCATTGAATCTCGCTTTGTGCGTCCTACAAGCTAAGAACGATAAGATTGAAAGAAGAGCGAGCACTAATGAACATGCTATTGAAATTATACACAAATAAAATCCAACAAACATAAACCTAAAATTACAAATAAACATGAACCCGTATCCAACACCTCAACCGACACTTCTCAACAGCCACACATACGCCACATCAACCAGAAAACTCAAGAACACTAACCCCGAGACCTAATTTTCCGGAGCCGACTAAGTCAGCAACGTTGGAAACAACATTGAACCCACCAAAATATACACAACGATAAATGGAATGAACGAGAGAGCCAGAGTAACTAAAAATCAGAACCAACCACATAGTTGAACCGTATAGAGATCAATGCCAAATTGCACTGAAATTTTCTGATAATTCTGAAGGACCACCGCTCAAGCAGCTGTCGGCCACCAACAACCACTTGACAATCGTTAGCAGCCGCAGTAGCCTCCATCCACCATTGGCCGCCACCAACAGCTGCCATGCACCGTCAGTAGCAACCAACAGCAGGTCAGCAGCCATCACCAGCGCTACCACTACCAACCAGTATCAGACGGCAGCCTAGCAGCAGCCTCCAACAGCCGCAGTCTCCAGCAGTCGCCAATAGCCACCAGCCGCCGCCAATTGTTACTCAACAAATAAACTACGGAGTATATATTCTTGAATTTCTTAAACATAATCGTTAAGGCTATGCATAATAATTTCTTTTTTTATTATCTTCAATAATTATTATTATTATTATTATTATTATTATTATTATTATTATTATTATTATTATTATTATTATTATTATTATTATTATTATTATTATTATTATTATTATTATTATTATTATCATCTAATAAATCTCTATAATGATGATGTTCTAAATAAAGATATTCAAGCTTAAAAAAATTTAAAAATAAAATGAAAAATTTTAATCCCTCATGATGTCATTAAAATAATTAATTGTATTTAATAAAAAAAATATTAACATGTTAATTGTATAATATATGAAACATAATAAAAAAAACTCCTGATCATTTGTACAATATTTGAAACATTATGTACAACTTTATGTTAAAACACTCTCATGACAATATGTACAATATTTGAAGTATTATGTACAACCTTATGATAAAATACCAACTTTAAAACAAATTGTATGATCTTCTATAAAACACCCAATGAACACATGTACAAATTTTGAAGCATATTGTACAACCTTCATATAATAATTGTATTTTAATTTTTAAAAAAATCTAAAGACGCATTTGTTATATATTACTAATACTCCGTAATTATTATTAAAAATATTAATACTCAATTTTTAAACAAACTTTATTATTATTATTATTATTATTATTATTATTATTATTATTATTATTATTATTATTATTATTTAATTTTATTATTATAATTATAATTATAATTATAATTATAATAATTATTATATTATTAATATTCAAATATGGATTCTCTTTACGGGATTAATTATGTTACATATGTATGCGAAAATACATGTCTCTATATGTTTGTATAAACAACGACAAACTTCTTAGTCGGAATCCGTGGTTCCACAGATCATTAAACTAAATGACTTTAGCATTAAATTCACTTAATACCTAAAATATGTCATTAAACTGTTTCGTTTAAATAAAGTTGTGGTTCTACGGGTCATTTTACTAGTTATTAATATTATTACTAATTATAAATTGTACGGAGTACAACGTATTTATTTTGATGATCTCCATAAATTATGATATTGTTATGAAAAATAAATTAATATTTGATAACGTAATTTCAGTCATATAGTTTCAACTAGTTGTTGAACCCTCGCTTCACGCCGGGGTTCGGTTTTCAATGTATTTTATTGCGTTTAGTTTGTAAAATTATTTCGTGGTTAAAGAATGATGTCGTTGAAGCGTAACTCGTGTCGAACTAAAAGGTATAACCCGTGAAAGATTTAAATGTTATTTTAAATTAACAATATATGTCCATCTCCGCGTTTAGCTATGTAATTATCGACTTTTAAAAATTTAACGCAAAATCAACGTGTATGAAAAGTACCCCAAATATTTAGCGTTTTTTGTAAAACATCCATTTTACGTATAGTTAGTGACATTGTGTTTCTAAAGTTATTTCGAGTTTAACGATGGTGTCGGAAAAATTTAACTCGTTACGAGCGAAAAGATATGACCCGTTGAATATTTAGGTGGAGTTTATTTAAGATTTTTTATGAAAATGTTATTTGACACTTAACCCCCTGTTTGGGGGTCGATTTGAATATTTGAAAAAAGTGTGTGGGTCTTTGTTGGTGTAGTGAAATTTAATTAGAATTAAAAAAAAGTTAAAAGGACGAAAATGCCCCAGTTACTATTCACCATATTTGTCTATTAGATAATATAGTAATATAATGAATAATAAATGCTTCTATACATTATAGACAAAATATTACGAATGGTCTCTATGGGTTGAATCAAAAATCACTGGTGGTTCTTGTACCTTTTTTCGTCAAAGATGGTCCACGTGTTTTGCATTTGAATCACTGGTAGCCCCTTGGATTTGGAATAAGATTTATGGCTACACAAACTATTGAGAACAGTTATAAACAAGGTTGCAAAAGACGTGAGACGGGGTTGAGACGGTCGGGTCCTAAAAAGGTCGAGACATTCGAGAATGGGTCGAGACGGGGGGTCAAGACAGACGTTGACCAAAGTTGACTTTTAAATATATTAGTATATAAATGTATATATGTGTACATATATTTAAAGGCGAATTTGTACCCATAATAGCTATCACCGCTAAATAATAATGAAAATTCAACTAAAATACGACAAATTTTACCAATTTTACCGACTTTCTGACTTTTTTAAATTTTGAGAGACTTTGACCTGACTTTTTTTCAACTTTGACATGAATTTTGACCGTTGACTGTCATATTAGACGGTTTTCTTCGAGACGGGATGGACTAGTCACCAAACTGTCGCAACGGACGTCGCAACGGCTCGAGAGGGGGTGTTTTGCAACATTGGTTATAAATATGGTTAACGAAAAACTACTATAGGGATTTTATTAAAACCCTTGAATTCATAATTTGGTAAAGTAGCTCGTGGGTGGGGAAAAACCTTAAGATGGGTGTCGCAATAACATTATTTGCAATATTTTCTATTTGTTGTTTTGGAAATTTATAATCCTTCAATTTTATTGGATGGAATTTCAATGAATTAGATCTCAAGAACCCCTACATTTTTTTTGTCAAGGACGGTCCCAGTAGATAAGCACAGCAGGGATCATCGGTGATTCAAAACGTAAACTACGGAACCATCCATGATGAAAAAGTATAAGGATCATCGGTAATTTTTGATACAAACCACATGGATCATCCATGATATTTTATCTAGATTACACAAAAGACCACACTTTATCTAGGTTATTTAGATGAAATACATTTCCAACTACCATATTATATCTAATTTTAGTTTGAAAAAACACAATACTTCGTATTGTTGTGATTAAGAGGGTATCGACTGGACGTTGGTACACAAAAATTTGAGAGAAAATAACTCTATTACTCACAAGAATAGATTACAGAGTATTACAGAACTCAAAAAACAAAAAACACTCTCAAACTAACACACTAGGAATCTCACCACTATCTAGGATGTATTCACTCTTGATTAGGATTACACTTAAACTCACACACACTAACTAGATGTGATTACACTTTTCTGAATATGAATTACAATGGAGCTTTGCACCTCTATTTATAGGAAATTTTGAGGAGGTGGAATGGTGTGAACGGAGATAGTGTGAACACAAAAAATGGTGGCTAGCCGTAACTGTTTCCAATTTTGCTACTTCCTTATGGTGTGAACGGAAAAACAAGTGGCTAGCCGTCATTGAATTCAATTTTGCTACTTTCTTATCCATAGTCAAAATTAGCAACTTTGAATATCTAGTATCTTCTAGATTGCGGCTAGAATGGAGACATCTAGCAGCATCTAGAAGATACTAGATTACGGCTGGAACTTATAAATTCTCCCCCTCCAGCCGTATACAGGGAAAACACATCCCAGTTATGTCTCTGCATAACATTAGCTTCTCTCGAGTCACCACCTTTGTCAACATATCCGCAGGATTCTCCTTTGTATGGATCTTCACTAGTTTTAACAGTTGTCGATCAATTACCTAGCGTATCCAATGATAGCGAATATCAATATGTTTTGTACGGGAATGGTACATGGAGTTCTTGCTCAAATCTAGAGCACTCTGACTATCACAATGTACCTTGTACTCCTTTTGCTTGATTCCAAATTCTCGGAGATAACGCTTTAACCACAACATTTCTTTTCCAGCTTCCGCGGCAGCAATATTTTAACGACCCGTCAAAGTACACTTGACGACCATCGTTGTCTTGGTCCCACAGCTTGATCATAACTCTATATGAATTTGATAAATAACCTTGCATTCTTTATTTAAAAATGATTTCCCATAAAGGAAACCTACCAAGATATGTAAGTTTAGAAAAACCATACATTATTACTTAACCCAAAAGTTGACCAAAACAAAGTCAACTACATCCACTATTAAATGTATCAAAATAGAATGCAAGTTAATGTTTAACAAAAGCTGCCATCATAAATATGCAGACTCTCTAAGCACAGCGGAAGCAATCAATCATGAACCTGAGAATAAAACATGCGAGTAACTGTCAACAAAAATGTTGAGTGAATTATAGGTTTAATATTGCAAACAATATTCAAAATTTAAACCATAAAAATTTATGCTTGAAAACATAAAAACTCCTTTTTGGACCACAAAATTATATGCTAGAAAACATATAAAAACATTATTCCATTTACCGTGAGCCACCTGGTAACCACTTAACCATTTATTTACCCTTGCCAAACACAATAAATAATATACACCGAGCAAGTGTATCTACAACAAAATGCGAAGTACTAAACATTCCGATTATAAATTGCTAGCGCGACTAGCTCGAAATGGGGTTATCAAACCCGATAGATCTATCTGTAGGATTCGCGTTCACCAGTAGAAACCAGTGATTACAATTACCAGATTAGGGAATATTTTTGTTCGACTCACAATGAATAATTTAAACCAACTTCCACATGTGTCCAATATGTAAAAATAAAATGCATGTATTCTCATCCCAAAAGATTTAAAATAGAAAAATGGGACTATAACTCACCTTAATAGCAACGAAGTAACCACACAAATATGCGAACAACAAATGAAGTAAAGTGATCAGGAATGATCACAACGCCGACCTATAAATAAAGCAGGTCGATATAAATAACTAACTTAGGTCAAGTCTTAGTATGATAGCTATTGTACATGTTGCAAGTAGTCATAGAACAATAATCAATATGCATTGATTTGATCGGAACATCTTACGGACACACACTTTCTATTTTTAGAAAGTTTCTATTTTTAGCAGGTTTCCATTTTTGGAAAGTTTCTATTTTTGGAAAGTTTCTATTTTTGGAAAGTTTCTATTTTTAGAAAGTTGCTATTTTAGGAAAGTTTATAAGTTAGGAAAGTTTCCTTAATTAGAAAGTCAACAAAAGTTAACTGAAAGTTAAAGTCAACTGAAAGTCAACTCAAAAGTCAACCTTGGTCAAACATGGTCAACGTAAATTTTAAAAGTATAATTTATAGTAATAATATAAGTTATAACGTTTATTAAAGTTAAATATGTCTAATTATGTCATAACATAAGTTTTATTAAATTAAAATGAATTATTAAAGTTAATATAAGTTTAAATGATATAATTAATATAACATAAGTATTTAATTAATTAATTAAATATTAGTCATAATGTAAGTATTTTTAATTAATAATAATTTTTAAATCATATCATAAGTATTATTAATTAATAATGAATTATTAATCATATCATAAGTTTCTAATTATAATTATTAAATCATAAAAATTTAATAATTAAATTATAATTAAATAATAACTAAGTCTTATAATAATTAAATAATTATTTAATCCTTATTATAAGTCTTATTATAATAATCTCATAATATAAGTTTAATACTTATCATAAGTATTTTCCATTAATAATGAAGTATTATTAATCATATGTTTAATTAAAATGTTAATTAAATCATAAGTATTAATTAAATGATATAATAAATATATCATAAGTTGTAAATAATAATAATTACTTTTTTTTACCATAAGTAATTAAATGATAATGAAATTCATTATTTATATCATAAGTTTAATAATTAAACATGAATTTTAAATCAAAAGTTCATCGGGTCGTATCTTGAGCCCCGGGTGTCGGTTTTCGGCGAGCCTTACATATATCTCCGCCTAATCAAACCACCCGAAACTTTGGCACACTCAAGAACACACCAAGAACAGTCCACAAGTCATGGTGATCAGCCATGACACCACTTGGAACTTCAATTCAATCAAAATCGTGTTTTAGCAGAAACGGGTGATTCGTGGCTCGGATTTAGATGACCCGAACATGAAAGTTCGTCTCACCATTAATCCTAACACACTAACACACCCTAAAGTCACCAAATATGGTCACAAAGTCGGACCAAACCTGGTTCATATCAATATCACATTTCAATCTTAACAAAATACCATTTTGATAATATCTAGGGCTCCGGGAATCGAAACAACATGAATCCGGAGTCTAAAATTAATGTCTTGATGAGAGGAACTCATCTAGATACTTTAATTTCACTTTTATATCAGTTACATAACCAGAAATGAACGAATATTCTGCTGTCCCAATTCAATCAAACCGAAAACATATATATTTGAGCATTTCTATGCATACAATCATCAATACAATAACATATTATCATCATACTATCAATATAACATGTAAAAACAGAAAAATAATTGAAAATCTAGGGTTAGGGTTTATACCCTAATCAACAATCAAGTAATATGAACGCGTAGAGATCGTTGTGTAGAATCCGATTATGTTGAAAGCCTCTTGAAATGATTAACAATTTTGTGAGATGATGATGATGTTCTTGGTGGTAGGTGACGGCAAGGAGAGAAAGGGGAGGAGGAAACAAAAATTAAAATGTGAAAATGGGGAAGAATGAAGTAGTGATTAGGTTTTGATCCCTAAAACTACAAGTTTGAGAAAAATGGCACAATACCCCCCTCCCCCTTGATATTTTCGGCTGAAATATGAAGGGTGGGCCCCACTTGTGGGCCAACTTGATAAATGAAAGAAGTCTTGTGGCCTGAATGCCCGAAACGCGAAAACACCACTACGCGATTGATTTTTCGGAGAGATAACAAATACGCGAAAAATAAAATATATAAACACTATATATGATCATATATGACATTAAAATATCATATTTAAAATAATTAGGACTTAAAAATCCCAAAAGCTCGACCGTTGGTTTGAAAACCGAAAAGATTCGCCGGATAGAAATCCGCGATACGTAGAAACGTACAATTAAAGATATGAATACAAATATTCATATAACACATAATAATTAATATATTATTACAAAGATAATAATATAGGTCATAGAAATGACGTGGCACGAATAACAGTTAACGGTCGTTAAATAATTAACGGTAAAAGATAACGGAAAAAGTAGGGTCGTTACAGTACCTTCCCGTTACGGAAATTTCGTCCCGAAATTTAAGTAGGTGCAGGGGTTCACTCGGCATCTGGGAACAAATGCGGGTACTTCTGCCTCATCTGATCTTCACGCTTCCAAGTGAACTCGGGACCGCGTCTGGCATTCCATCTAACTCGAACAATAGGAATTCTACTCTGCTTGAGAGTCTTAACATCTCGATCCATAATTTCAACAGGTTCCTCAATAAAATATAGTTGCTTATCAACATGAAGATCCTTCAGAGGAATAGTCTTATCGGCCTCGGCCAAACACTTCTTTAAATTCGATACATGAAAAACGTCATGAACAACACTAAGTTCTTGTGGCAATTTCAAACGATAAGCTACGGGTCCAACTCTCTCAATAATCTCAAACGGTCCAACAAAACGAGGATTCAACTTTCCTCTCTTACCAAATTGTACCACACCCTTCCAGAGTGATACCTTTAACATGACAAGATCACTAACTTGAAATTCTAAATTTTTTTCTTCTAACTTCGGCATAACTCTTTTGCCGATTCCTGGCGATTCTTAACCTTCCTTTGATCTATATGATCTTCTCGGTAGTCTCATGAATAATTTCTGAACCTGTGAGTTAAGCATCCCCAACCTCATTCCAACAGATAGGAGACCTACACTTTCTACCATACAGAGCATCAAACGGTGCGGCTTTAATACTTGCATGATAACTGTTGTTATAAAAAAATTCAGCTAGCGGCAAATATCTATCCCACCCATTACCAAAATCAATAAGACACGCTCGTAACATGTCTTCTAACGTTTGAATGGTCCTTTCACTCTAACCATCCGACTGTGGATGATAAGCGGTGCTCATATCCAAACTTTGTTCTCAAAGCTTCCTGTAAGGATTGCCAAAACCTCTATGTAAATCGACTGTCTCGGTCTGGAATAGTATATACAGGAACACCATGTCTTGAAACAATTCCCTTCAAATACAAACGAGTAAGCTTCTCCATTGAATCTGTTTCCTTAATCGGAAAGAAATGAGCTAACTTTATGAGTCGGTCAACAATAACTCAAATGGTATCATAACCACCCACAGCTCTCGATAGTTTCGTAATAAAATCCGTAGTAATACCTTCCTACTTCCACTCGGGAATTTCAGGTTGCACCAAAAGTCCTGACGGTTCTGATGTTCAGCTTTAACCTTAGCACAGGTCAAACATTTAGCCACATACGTAGCCACATTAGCCTTCAAATGAGGCCGCCAATACAACTCCTTAAGATCATGATACATCTTTCATGAACCAGGAATGAATAGAGTACCTAGACTTATGAGCCTCATCTAAAACAAGTTGTCGCAGATCACCAAACTTCAGAACCCAAAGGCGTCCCGTAAAATATCGAGTACCATCGGTTCGTACCTCTAACTGTTTACTCAAGCCTCGAACCTTCCCGTTACAAAATTCTCCTCCTTCAAGGCTTCTTGTTGTGCCTCAAGAATCTGTCTAGCGAGGTTTGTTCGAATTGTCATATTCAAGGCCCTAAACCTGCGAGGTTCAACTCTCTCTTTTTGACTCAAAGCATCAGCCACGACACTGGCTTTTTCCCGGAATGGCTAAAGGAGTTCACAATCATAATCGTTCAACAATTCAACCCATCTTCGCTACCTCATATTCCACTATCTTTGAACAAAGATATGTTGAAGACTTTTGTGATCACTGTACACTGTACATTTGACCCCATATAAGTAATGTCTCCAATTCTTGAGTGCGAACACAACAGCTTCCAATTCTAAATCATGGGTTGTATAATTATGCTCATGGATCTTCAGCTGACGTGACGCGTAAGCAATGACTTTCTTTCGTTGCATCAAAACACAACCAAAGCCCTGACGTGAAGCATCACAACAAATAACCAAATCGTCATTACCTTCAGGTAGTGATAATATCGGAGTGGTAGTCAACTTCTTCTTCAGAGTTTGAAAATCAGTCTCTTGTTTATCCTTTCATTCATACTTCTTCCCCTTGTGCGTTAAAGCAGTCAGAGGTTTCGCTATACGAGAGAAATCTTAAATGAACCTTCTATAGTAACCTGTCAACCCTAGAAACTGACGAATCTGAGTAGGAGTCTTCGGAATTTCCCACTTCTCAATTGCCTCAATCTTGGCAGGATCAACTTGTATACCTTGTTTACTAACAACATGTCCAAGGAATTGAACTTCTCTTAACCAGAAAGCACACTTAGAGAACTTAGTGTACAACTCTTCTTTCCTCAACTAATCAAGCACCAACTTCAAATGTTCTCCGTGCTCTTCATCACTCTTGAAATAAGTAAGGATGTCGTCGATGAAAACGATAACGAATCTGTCCAGAGAGGTTCTACACACATGGTTCATGAGGTCCATGAACACAGCAGGTGCGTTAGTCAATCCGAACGGCATAACAAGAAATTCAAAGTGACCATAATGGGTACGGAAAGCGGCTTTCGGAATATCAGTTTCTTTAGCCCGCAGTTGGTGATAATCGAAACGAAGATCAATCTTAGAATAAATGGATGAACCTTGAAGTTGATCGAACAGATCATCAATTCTCGGAAGAGGGTAACGATTCTTAACCGTAAGCTTGTTCACTTCACGATAATCAATGCACAAACGAAACGAACCATCTTTCTTCTTAACAAACAAAACAGGAGCTCCCCAAGGGGACGAACTGGGACGAATGAAATATAGTTGCAACAATGAAGGAAGAAATATATAGAGTAGCCACATCGGTGGCATAGATATATAAGGCAATTCTCTCATGGGAGATAACGAGGATCATGGACTTCAAAGTAAATTTTCATTACATTTCTGAAAGGAAGACGTACGAAAGGTGTGATATTTCAACGAGAGTGAACTTCCTTGTACAATGAGCGAGAAAATCTAGGATTCATCCATATTCTTAAACTTATATGCGGATGAAAGGAAACGTGAATCGTGGACTATAAAGAATGGCCGGCTCCAGGTGAGATGAATCTCCAAAAATAATTTCGTGCACTTCAAAGTATTGAATTCTAGGATTGATGTTTATGAGGGTGTTGCGGTTGACAGCGAAATAGAGAGTAGAAACTCCTCAAACGGTCTAGTGTAATATATATCCATGATACCCACTATAACAAAAGTTGGGGTAGAAACCCACCTAGCGCCTTTTCTACAATAGGGTGACCACCGAGCATATCCCAGAAAATTGATTTATCGGTCCGTGTTTCGGCCATGTCCAACCATAAGAGGGAAAATTTTATGAGCGCAAAGACTTTCCAACAAATTTTATAAAACCGGCATCCAAAGTGGCGTAAGAGTTTCTATCAATGAATCTAATGGTAAGTTTCATCCTTAAACTGAGGATGAGAAGAACTGTGATCCAGACACTCTGTAGGATAATGCGAAAAGTTGATAAAATTAATCAAAGGAGTTTTGAAAAAGCTTTAAACGTTTGATGTGACAACATAAACGGAACAAAGTTCTTAGTAATTTAGAAGTATGTACAATGTATACCATTTTATATAAAATAATCTGACTTAATTAAACAACTCAATAAAGGTGTGGTTTTAAAATAATTTTGAAGGTATAATTTAGTATGTACTAATCGAAATAGGTTAAGGTAAACTTATTCATTTGAATCTATACGTACATATACGATTTTATAAATTGTATACATGACAAAATATTTCATTACTTCTATTAGCCCATAAATCTGTGAGAACCACCCAATTAAACAAATGTGTAAAACTCCCGATGATAAACAGAGTATCTGTATTTCAGAGGTTACAAGTTGAAGTAAGATTGTGAAAGATAGAGTAAATGACCTGAATCGTCGTGCGATATTTGACCAACAAATGTTACGAGGTCATGAAAACCAATGAGTTAAATGTTGTTTTGACTATTATCAGGACATAAGTCCTTGGGCCAAAACTGTTCCCGAGCGAAGCTGTTGCTAACAAGCGAGTTATGAAAGGGTAGAGCATGAGATAGATAATCTAGTTAAGACGAGCTCCTCGTATATCAACAAATAAGATAATGAATATTTTCCCTACCCATGTAATACATCGGAATTTCTAAATGAGTAGTGTAAAAATTTTCTTTGACTCGCTTTCTATTCCTCATGTCACAATATTGGGACTTCTTTATGAATTAACGTAATATAATCACGTTGGCCTGACGCCATTATATTTCACTAATTCATAGTTCCACTCCAATAGCACTACATGAGGTCAGGACACGCGATCAACCTCGAATTTTCACACAATTTCTCTAAAACGATTTCTTAAACAATGTGCTAAGGATAGCACAAGAGGCAAAACATCCAAAGTAATGAATAGCAGTAACGATGACATAGAAATGTCTTCGAAGTACCAAGAATCTCTAAAAGTCAAGAATGACGTTTTCCGGTTCAAAAACCAAAGCACATAGGCACAACGGCACAAAGGCACGTAATATAACAAGAATGTTATATACCTAAACGTAATAGCTGACATTGAAATGCCGAGCCTTTAGAAGTCAAGAATGACATCTCGTGTAATATAACTCAAACGTTATATACATAACCATAATAGATGATATAGAAATGACGAAAATTTCAGAAGTCAAGAATGACATCCCTCGGTTTCACTATCCGAGGTGTTCTTATAAAAGATAAACTCGCATGAGTCGGAGAATACGTTTAAATCGGAATGGGAGTTCCTCCCGGATTCAAAAAAATAAAAGAGATGGAGGTATGATAACAATATACATACCAATACGATACAAATAATCACATATAATAATATATTATAGGCCGGACTGTAGACTAGACTCACTAATGCACCCTATCGACTCGGGTAACGACATCAATGCAGCCTAATTCCCTACAACTAGAGCTCTGATACCAACTTTAACTACCCATCAAAGTACACTTGATGACCATCGTTATCTTGGTCCCACAGCTTGATCATAACTCTATATGAATTTGATAAATAACCTTGCATTCTTTATTTAAAAATGATTTCCCATAAAGGAAACCTACCAAGATATGTAAGTTTAGAAAAACCATACATTATTACTTAACCCAAAAGTTGACCAAAACAAAGTCAACTACATCCACTATTAAATGTATCAAAATAGAATGCAAGTTAATGTTTAACAAAAGCTGCCATCATAAATATGCAGACTCTCTAAGCACAGCGGAAGCAATCAATCATGAACTTGAGAATAAAACATGCGAGTAACTGTCAACAAAAATGTTGAGTGAATTATAGGTTTAATATTGCAAACAATATTCAAAATTTAAACCATAAAAATTTATGTTTGAAAACATAAAAACTCCTTTTTGGACCACAAAATTATATGCTAGAAAACATATAAAAACATTATTCCATTTACCGTGAGCTACCTGGTAACCACTTAACCATTTATTTACCCTTGCCAAACACAATAAATAATATACACCGAGCAAGTGTATCTACAACAAAATGCGAAGTACTAAACATTCCGATTATAAATTGCTAGCGCGACTAGCTCGAAATGGGGTTGTCAAACCAGATAGATCTATCCGTAGGATTCGCGTTCACCAGTAGAAACCAGTGATTACAATTACCAGATTAGGGAATATTTTTGTTCGACTCACAATGAATAATTTAAACCAACTTCCACATGTGTCCAATATGTAAAAATAAAATGCATGTATTCTCATCCCAAAAGATTTAAAATAGAAAAATGGGACTATAACTCACCTTAATAGCAACGAAGTAACCACATAAATATGCGAACAACAAATGAAGTAAAGTGATCAGGAATGATCATAACGCCGACCTATAAATAAAGCAGGTCGATATAAATAACTAACTTAGGTCAAGTCTTAGTATGATAGCTATTGTACATGTTGCAAGTAGTCATAGAACAATACTCAATATGCATCGGTTTGATCGGAACAGCTTACGGACACACACTTTCTATTTTTAGAAAGTTTCTATTTTTAGCAGGTTTCCATTTTTGGAAAGTTTCTATTTTTGGAAAGTTTCTATTTTTGAAAAGTTTCTATTTTTAGAAAGTTGCTATTTTAGGAAAGTTTATAAGTTAGGAAAGTTTCCTTAATTAGAAAGTCAACAAAAGTCAACTGAAAGTCAAAGTCAACCGAAAGTCAACTCAAAAGTCAACCTTGGTCAAACATGGTCAACTTAAATTTTAAAAGTATAATTTATAGTAATAATATAAGTTATAACATTTATTAAAGTTAAATATGTCTAATTATGTCATAACATAAGTTTTATTAAATTAAAATGAATTATTAAAGTTAATATAAGTTTAAATGATATAATTAATATAACATAAGTATTTAATTAATTAATTAAATATTAGTCATAATGTAAGTATTTTTAATTAATAATAATTTTTAAATCATATCATAAGTATTATTAATTAATAATGAATTATTAATCATATCATAAGTTTCTAATTATAATTATTAAATCATAAGTATTTAATAATTAAATTATAATTAAATAATAACTAAGTCTTATAATAATTAAATAATTATTTAATCCTTATTATAAGTCTTCTTATAATAATCTCATAATATAAGTTTAATACTTATCATAAGTATTTTCCATTAATAATGAAGTATTATTAATCATATGTTTAATTAAAATGTTAATTAAATCATAAGTATTAATTAAATGATATAATAAATATATCATAAGTTGTAAATAATAATAATTACTTTTTTTACCATAAGTAATTAAATGATAATGAAATTCATTATTTATATCATAAGTTTAATAATTAAACATGAATTTTAAATCAAAAGTTCATCGGGTCGTATCTTGAGCCCCGGGTGTCGGTTTTCGGCGAGCCTTACATATATCTCCGCCTAATAAAACCACCCGAAACTTTGGAACACTCAAGAACACACCAAGAACAGTCCACAAGTCATGGTGATCAGCCATGACACCACTTGGAACTTCAATTCAATCAAAATCGTGTTTTAGCCGAAACGGGTGATTCGTGGCTCGGATTTAGATGACCCGAACATGAAAGTTCGTCTCACCATTAATCCTAACACACTAACACACCCTAAAGTCACCAAATATGGTCACAAAGTCGGACCAAACCTGGTTCATATCAATATCACATTTCAATCTTAACAAAATACCATTTTGATAATATCTAGGGCTCCGGGAATCGAAACGACATGAATCCGGAGTCTAAAATTAATGTCTTGATGAGAGGAACTCATCTAGATACTTTAATTTCACTTTTATATCAGTTACATAACCAGAAATGAACGAATATTCTGCTGTCCCAATTCAATCAAACCGAAAACATATATATTTGAGCATTTCTATGCATACAATCATCAATACAATAACATATTATCATCATACTATCAATATAACATGTAAAAACAGAAAAATAATTGAAATATTGAAAATCTAGGGTTAGGGTTTATACCTAATCAACAATCTAGTAATATGAACGCGTAGAGATCGTTGTGTAGAATCCGATTATGTTGAAAGCCTCTTGAAATGATTAACAATTTTGTGAGATGATGATGATGTTCTTGGTGGTAGGTGACGGCAAGGAGAGCAAGGGGAGGAGGAAACAAAAATTAAAATGTGAAAATGGGGAAGAATGAAGTAGTGATTAGGTTTTGATCCCTAAAACTACAAGTTTGGGAAAAATGGCACAATACCCCCCCCCCCCACCCCTTGATATTTTTGGATGAAATATGAAGGTTGGGCCCCAATTGTGGGCCAACTTGATAAATGAAAGAAGTCTTGTGGCCCGAATGCCCGAACGAAGCCCGAAACGCGAAAACACCACTACGCGATTGATTTTTCGGAGAGATAACAAATACGCGACGAATAAAATATATAAACACTATATATGATCATATGACATTAAAATATCATATTTAAAATAATTAGGACTTAAAAATCCCAAAAGCTCAACTGTTGGTTTGAAAACCGAAAAGATTCGCCGGATATAAATCCGCGACACGTAGAAACGTACAATTAAAGATATGAATACAAATATTCATATAACACATAATAATTAATATATTATTACAAAGATAATAATATAGGTCGTAGAAATGACGTGGCACGAATAATAGTTAACGGTCGTTAAATAATTAACGGTAAAAGATAACGGAAAAAGTAGGGTCATTACAAATATATTCTGCTTCGGTTGTGGATAATGCAACACACTTCTGTAGTCTTGACTGCCATGAAACAACTCCTTCTACAAAAGTGTAAATGAATCCTGAAGTAGATTTCCTACTATCAAGATCTCCAGCCATATCAGCATCCGTATAGCCTTCCAAGATTGGATCAACTCCCCCGTAACAAAGACATATCTTCGTTGTACCTTTAAGATATCTGAGAATCCATTTATCGCATTCCAATGCTCTTTCCCGGGGTTAGAGAGAAAACGACTCATTGTTCCCACTGCGTGAGCAATATCGGGCCTCGTACACACCATTGCATACATCAAACTTCCAAATGCTGAAGAATATGGTACTGGCGACATCTCCCCGATCTCTTCCATGGATGAGGGACATGATCTCTTACTTAACTTGAAATGGTTGGCTAATGGAATGTTAACAGGTTTGGCATTGTTCATATTGAACCGTTCAAGCACTCATTCAATATACTTCTCCTGAGATAGCCATAACCTTCTTTTCTTCCTATCTCGGGTAATCTGTATTCCCAAAATTTGTTGAGCCTGTCCTAAGTCTTTCATGTCAAAAGACTTAGAGAGTTCCTTCTTCAGCTGGTTGATCTTTATTGCATCTTTCCCTACGATCAAAATATAGTCTACATATAGTAGAAGAGCAACGAAATCTCCATCAGAAAACTTCTGAATGTAAACACACTCATCTGCTGCAGTTTTCTTGTACCCTTGACTCACCATGCATGAGTCAAACTTCTTGTACCACTGCCTATGTGCCTGCTTTAAACCGTACAACTTTTCTTCAGCTTGCATACGAGATTATCTCCTGAAACCTCAAAACCTTCTGGCTGTGTGATGACCCGGAAATTTCTGACCAAATTTAAACTTAATCTTTGTATGATTAACATTTCTGACACGATAAGCAAAGTCTGTAAAACTGAATCTCAAAATTTTTTAACTACTTTCATATATTCAAATACCTTTCGGTTGTTCTTGACGATTCGCGAACAATTATATGTATATAGATACATATATATATATATATATATATACATATATATATATATATATATATATATATATACTATAACTTGAAAACGTAACAATGTATTAATTGTTTGATACCGTACATTAAACTTATTGGTTTAAATATTTATTTAAATATATATGAAAAGTTAGAATATTAATTGTATGAATAACTTGCGACGTATATTTAAAACATGTTTATGAATGTTGAAAATATATATTAACTTGGTCATAAAACAATTTGTTATTATATATATATTAACAAATAGCGAGACAATGATTTATAGAAGTAAATGACCAAAACACTCGAAAGTTTAAGATACACTTTGAATGATATAGTTTATTGATAATTTAAGATTATATTTTGACAAAGGTACGAGTCACAAAACGTAAATTGCGAGTTTTCTAAGCGTACAAAAATGCGTTCGAGAAACCAGAACCGGGACATAAGTCGAGTGACAACGTACGAGTCATCAGAACGAAAATTACAAGTCAACTATGCACATGAATTTAATATAATATATAATTAATTATTTAAATTATATATATTATATTTAAATATGTCGATAAACAAAACAACAAATGATTGTGAGCTGGATCAGAGGATCATGCGATCGCATGAGAAATAGGCATAAAACCCATGCGATCGCATGGGGGTCAGAAATCAGAATTCTTCTATAAATTGGACGGTTTGTCGACACACATACACATATATCTCTCCATCTATGCTCTCTATATTTATTATTATTATTTATTTTTATTATTATTATTATTATTATTATTATTATTATTATATTATTATTATTATTATTATAATTATAAATCTTATTATTATTATTATTAGTGTTAGTATTATTATTAGTATTATTATACATAAAATACTACGACGAGGTCATGAGCAAGTTATTTTTAAAACAAGCTTTTCGAGCGGGATAGAGCTAAGGAAATTATGGGTTATAGCTATGGAGGTTATGGGTATTACTTGGGGGTTATGATCATGAGTCAAAGGTCAACCTAGCATTTATCATTTCCGTCGCGTCTACGTACTTTCCTACAATATTGAATCACAATATTGATACGATGAGATCTACGGTTATTTGGTAATCCGAGTTTCGGTCATATTTTGGTGAATAACTTTATATGCTGCTAAGGTGAGTTTCATTTGCTCTCTTTTTAAATGATTTTGCAATATATATTTTTGGGCTGAGAATACATGCACTTTATTTTAAAAACAATGGACACAAGTACATACTAAATTCTATACTGAGTTTGAACCCATTAGCTTTGGTAACTAGTAACTGCCGGTTATAAGAACTGGTGGGCGCGAGTAGTAGTATATGGATCCATAGGGGTTGATATCCCCGTCCGAGCTAGAGCGCTAGCCTTTTAACGGACGTATGCTATTTGAGAAGCGTACACGTTGGTTTGTGTGTATTATTAAGATGATTATACAAAGGGTACAAATTATATATACGTTAAGTTTAGTTACCAGGGTGCTCAATCTTGTAGAATATTTTGATAAACGTTTCTGGATGAAACAACTGAAATCTTGTGATCCACCTTTATGTACAAATTATGCAAAACATTAAAACTATGAACTCACCAACCTTTGTGTTGACACTTGTTAGCATGTTTATTCTCAGGTTCCCTAGAAGTCTTCCGCTGTTTGCTTATATGTTAGACAAGCTATGTGCATAGAGTCTTACATGGAATATTTTTTCAAGGAAACGTTGTATTCACCAAATCATCACCATGTATCTTATTTTGACTGCATTGTCAACGGAAGTACTATTGTAAATTATTATTTACGGTGATTGTCCATATGTAGAAATCATCAGATGTCGAAAACCTTTGATTTAAATATTCATTTATGGTGTGCCTTTTCAAAAGAATGCAATGTTTACAAAACATATCATATAGAGGTCAAATACCTCGCAATGAAATCGATGAATGATGTGTTCGTCCATATGGATTTGGAGCGATCGTCACAGCAACCATTTTTCTTTGTCCTTATGAGATACTGCTTTATGAAAACTCTCTGGTTCTCCATCTTCAGTAAGTAGAAGGTACTCGGATTCCGGATATCTACTCGATGCAATCCGACCTCGTTTAGATCTTCGAACTTCTGGAATATACTGAGGAGATCCACCATCATCTTCGCCTTGTGATGGTCCTGGAACGTCTGGCAGATGGGGTTGTGGCTCCCCCTGCTCAGCACCGTCATTTTCCTCATTATCTTCTACTTCCAGTATTTCATCTTGCACTGCATGTTCATTTCTCATAAATGATTCTGTTGTTACCTCTGGCACCTGAGTGACAACATTTGATTTCTGAGATATTGTGGGCTTTTCAATATCTTCTATTGTCTGGCTTTCATGGAACACCACGTCCCTACTTCTGATCACCTTTTTCTCCTTTGGATCCCATAATTTGTATCCAAATTCTTCATCTCCATAGCCTATGAATATGCATGGAGTAGTCTTTACATCCAGCTTCTGTCTGAGCTCCTTGGATACATGTGCGTACGCCAAACATCCAAATACTCTTAAGTGAGAGTATGATGGATCATTTCCAGACCAAAGTTTCTCCGGAACTTCAAAATTCAGTGGTACTGATGGAGAACGGTTGATCAAGTAACATGCGGCTCTGACTGCTTCTCCCCAGAATGGCTTTGGCAGCTTAGTCATACTGAGCATGCTCTGAACACGTTCCATGATTGTTCGGTTCATTCTTTCTGCTATACCATTGTGTTGAGGGGTACGTGGAACTGTCTTCTCATGTCGGATGCCATATGATCTGCAATAGGCATCGAACTGCCTGGAAGAGTATTCACCGCCGTTGTCGGATCGAAGACACTTTAACTTCTTTCCTGTCTCACGTTCTACCATGACATGGAACTGTTTGAAGTAATCGAAAACTTGGTCCTTCGTCCGCAAGAAATATACCCACGCCTTTCGAGAAGCATCATCGATAAATGTTAGAAAATATCGATTGACGCCAATTGGTAACTTTGAATATCTAGTATCTTCTAGATTGCGACTAGAATGGAGACATCTAGCGGCATCTAGAAGATACTAGATTACGGCTGGAACTTATCACGTATTATTTGTAGGAATTTTTTAATGACGATTTTAATGATGTCATTAACGATTATACAATATTAAACTTAGATGGCTCTATTGAGTCGACATCAATCGTCGATTTATTGGCGATTTGACTGACTTTTAGAGCCTAAATTAAATTTCAGGCAGGATTTCAAACCCATGAAAATCTGATTATACCATTTTCATGGCGTCTATTATTATTTTTATTTTAGTATTTTTTTTTTTTAAAAAAAACTTTTTCTTACTTAAAGGTCGGAGGTCCTCTCGGAAGCAATCTCTTTATCCGTCGAATAAAGAGAGGGATGACTTTCTCTACTCTTGAGAGTGTTTCACTCTGGGTGGAGAAATGACTTGTCTTTATTCTCGGATAGGGGAATGATTGTCTACATCTCACCTCCCCCATACACCACTCATGTGTTATTGGGTTTTGTTGTTGTTGTTGTTGTTGTTAAACTTAGAATTTAGAACTAGTCTACTAATTGGTAAATGGTAGTGTATTCCGCCGAAATAACCTAAATAATAAAGCGTGTTAATTTGAGGTAAGAACTAGTCTATGTAAACCTACATTTATGAGCTAAAGATAATTTTTTGAAGTTTAAGGTAATTTCAAATGTCTTATGTAATCTTATCCTAATACTCGTAAATGGTTAAGGTAGTTGACTTATAATGACTTATAGAGGTGGAGGAGCACTTTCATGACTTAATTTGGTGTTTGACAAACGGCTGCTATCGGATAATTAAAAACAAATAATATCAAGACAAAACCTCCCTAGAAATAATCCACAACCCAATTTTTAAATATTTATTTACAATAAATTTCTTGTAGTTAAATTAAACTATAATTAAACAGACGCCTGCGGGCGGGCGGCCGTTGCCGGAGACTTCGTAATTCTTGTACCGAGACAACGGTTTTGTATATTAAACCGTTAACCTATTTTTTTAATCCACCAACTGATATTCACATTTCTATCTTTTAGTCATACGACAATATTTTAACTCTAAGTTCTAAAGATAAACACAAAATACAAAGGTTGTGAGATATCTCGTTTTTGATATTTGAAGTCTATAGGTATAGATTCATAAGCGGAGTCGTCTTCCAGCATAGGCAACACAAGCAACCGCTTATGGTCCAAAAATTTAGAAGTGCCTAAAATTTTAAATATTTATTTGATAATAATACAATTGTCGAATAAATATTCGAGAATAAAACAATTTGATACGGATGTCTTGAAAACTTCTTTCGTATTAATAAATTTTAGCATAATATTTTTATCTGTATTAAAATATTTAACATGTATAAGGACCCATTTTTATTTTCGCTCAGTGCCTTCTAAGCTGTTAAGACGGCCCTGTAATCATAAGGAGAAAAATTGATGAAAAGTAACAAATAAAGAAAAGATTTATCTAATGTGTGCTCTAATGAAGACATTTTGTCTAAAAAGGTGTCATAAACGACGACATTTTATATTCATGGTTATCTCCTCTAGTTATTGAAATTTTTGTATATAAAGCTAAAGACTCGTTCAATAGTATTCTTCGTATATTCGTATTTTTCGTATGACTTGTATTCGTACACAACTTAAAGTATTTAAATTATATTATATATTAATTATATAATGCACAAGTCTATTCAACAAAGAACTTTCAAAATTTCAATCTTACAATTAGAGTTTGTTTATTTGGTGAATAAAAATTCAATATAATGATTAGATCATATCATATCATATACTAGTCTTTAAGAGCCCGTGCGTTGCACGACGACTCTTAATCAAACAAATTGAAAACGTATATGTTATATCAATTAACAGTATGATAAAAAGAGTACAAAATGACAATTACATGACAACTACAAAATGACCAAAAACAAGCTAGGAGGGATTTTAATGTACATCCCAGTGCCATTTTCAAAAATAATACAAATGCCAAATAAGTTTATACCAAAACCCATCAACATAAAACTTTCCATATGGATGGTAGATCAACCAAAAAGTAGTGTCTATTTCATGTGCCCCAAGCTTTGATCATTTGTGACATGTAACAACCTACCATTGATCATGTGTAACAACCTGTAAGTATATCGAACTCATATTACTTCTGGGCAGAATCCTGAACCGCTTTAACAGTACGGTTTGTCAAACCAAGATTAGAACAGAATTGTCTCTGCTATTTCAAAAGCGGTACAATAAAATTGAAGTATATTGGCTTTTGACAGATGAGATAAAGCACAATCATCACACTGGTAATACTAAAGTAATAAACCAAACAAAAATACAAACTGACCACCAAATCGACAACGTGTGTTTATAGACATTTGTTTGTGAAGCAAATGTGTTGAAAACGATCATTACCTAACTTGACACCAAAATGACTTACAATTTGCTTTCCAGTCTAATACCTTTGTAAATTTATAGTTAGGTTTTCTTAGTATAATACAAACCATCAGAGACAAACGCCTACAAAATTGGCAATATTACTTAATACGAAAATAGATAAAGCTATATTTAACAACTTTCCAGATTTTCACATAATCATTTAAAAGAATTCATATACACACAGTTTGTCAACAATTAAAATAGATAATATTTATTTTAATGTATTAATCAAACATGAAAAGTTGACTTACAAATGTCAATAAATGTGATAAATAAGCCATACCATTCAGCAACTTTAACTTTTGCTACTGTTGACTCTTGCTACTGCTAACTTCAAGTTGGTCAGTGTTGGTGGGTGTAATTATCATTTCAAGGATAGTATCGACTACGAATTATGTGCTTTTTTTTGTCAGGGGGACTATAATGGGAATCGTAACCCGTTTCAAGTACCAATTTTTTCAACTGTTACCAACAAAAGCGTCTGTTGTTTCCCAGAAGAAAGTGAACCCGACTGTAGATTTTCTTTATGCATTAAGCACCTAGAAGCACTTATTGTTCTCTGTAGCTATATGTGAAATCTCATATTAAATATCTAACTTAACTACAACAATCATATAGTAACAGCTATATAAAATCATGTATAGGAATCACAACATTCTTACCATTAGTGCTAAATAACACATCTAATTACATCAATTAGATAGCTCTGCTAAAGTCAAACTTCACATAAACTATTTCAATATATGACCTGCA
The DNA here is from genome assembly GCF_046630445.1 of Rutidosis leptorrhynchoides. Classification (NCBI taxonomy): domain Eukaryota; kingdom Viridiplantae; phylum Streptophyta; class Magnoliopsida; order Asterales; family Asteraceae; genus Rutidosis; species Rutidosis leptorrhynchoides. The sequence continues at coordinate 145,077,741 of NC_092333.1, forward strand.
AACAATACATGTGTGAACATTTTTCATCAGTTCACATTAGACCCCAGCGAATAGAACAGACAAACCACACAAAGCGCTATGCACAACAATTTATTTGATAAGGAGATGATTTCTTTAAACGCTTCCACTGTATAAATTGTAATAACTTTGTCGGTTCCACTGTATAAATTGTAATAACTTTGTCGGTAATGGAATGGATCAAAAATCGTTGACTATGTATACTCGGTGAGTATTTACAACCACAAAAAATGATATTAGATAGATTTTTTATTTATGAAAATTTAGGAAATTGGGGTATGAACAACTATAAGCTAACTTGTTTTTATTTGTTCCCCTGACCCACATAACTATTACTAATTCGGCTATGTATAAGATAATAACATGAAAACGAACCTGAAGATGAGTGTGACCAGGAAACCACTTTGTCAGCTACTATCTAACTACTATACAATTAAACATGAGTTCAATCGTACATCAACTGCCACCAATTTAGAAATCATAAGAGATCACATGTTGTTAGTTAAAGGAAACCACTAATAGTGTGGTGATATGCATTAATTCTAACCCAAATACCATAATAAGTACAATTATGACCCAGATCACATATACTATATATTTAACAGATTACCCAGGAACAGCAACATTGACCCAACAAAATGAAATAGCAACTATCTGGACCCAGATGCCAAGTAAATATGACCCAGCTCAAATGTACAGTAGCAAATATAACCCAACATCCAAAATAAAGGATAAGTTAAACACGTATCATAATCATAACAGTAATTCATACCCAAATAATGGCAGAAACAATTATAATCATCCTAAACCCAAGCATAATCACTAATATGGACCAAATCAGTATTAAATTGATAAATATTACCCATTTGGACACGTATCATAAACATGTCCAAATAGGTTTTGGTGTATAATTGTACCTCTCATATTGTTGTATCCTTCTTTCCCCTACGAAAAAGCTTCACAGTAGAACAGAGTACAATCTAAACCAAAAGATAGGCAAGATAATTAGTTTGTTTTAAATCCAATCCAAACACATTTTGACCCATTACTAAACCACCCGACATGCCACATTTTAAAAAGTTGCACTGTACTTGTTGATGCTGGGGAAGGGACTGTATAGTGTCAGCTATTGGCGATTTGTAAGCCCTTGACAAAGTAATAGCCATATGGTCAACCCTAACCTGCAACATATATTCAAGTAAAACAGAGTCAATAAAAGTGAAACTTACTGAAGAATTCATGGTCTCATTATCGGTTAAAAGCATATAAGCTATCTAGTACTAAAGGCTTACCATAGATGTTAAATTCGATGTGCAGGTTGAATCTCTAAGCTCAAAGTCTTGGAATCAGTGTTATTGGTAATACATAGGAAAGATCTCTTTCATCTTCATCCATAACAAAAAAAACCATAAATAATACATTAAAAAAGGACTTACACGATCTTCATTGATGACATAGCATATAAGTCAGTCATCACAGTCGTCGTGTGCCAAATTTACGAAAAAGTATTAGAGAGCAACAAAAAGTCAACTACAATGTGTAAAACATACGAAGACAATAATGCATGTGCATATAATTATTAAAATCAACTGAAATTCAAAATCAAAATGTCCATAATCAGAATATTAACTTGGTTCAAGGGGGAGTTTTATCTTCAAATGAATGAATAGTCGATTTTGATTTATAGTTCAATATCATCTTCGAGGTATTGCTAAAGAAAATGAAACTTAATATGTCCTGGTTAAATAATAATAGTAGTTCTCACCTCGAATGAGGTACCGTATCTGACTAACCTTCATCTCCAAACCAGCTCACCTGCATAATAATCGCATTTGCTTACATTTTCAATGAACCATAAACAACCATACTCAATACGTAGAAAGAAAAATATCTGTACAAAAGTGTTAATGATAACGACTTTGGCGAATCATGTCAGCAAGTTTATAGCTACAAATATTATATATGAATTACACATTCAGATTATAACTTATTCACAGATTTAACATCAACAAACTTTGAAAAATCTTTACTAATTACAAAAATTAGAAGGATCGAATATACATACCATACACATATGGGAGTAAACAAAGCTGCAAACCCCAAAATCGCTCTAAACAGCATCAAAATCGCTGCAAACAAAGATGCATCAAAATTTGAAAAAACATTTCCAACATCAAAAGCCACAAACGTGATTGAACCCTAATACCTCGCTTTCAACCCTTAATCGCTGTAACCAAAGCTGCGAACCCCAAAATCACTGCAAACCCTAAATCGCTGCATAGAAAGTTGCAAAGCCTAAATCGCTGCAAACTCTAAATGGCAGCAAACAAAGCTACAAACCCTAAATCACTGCAAACCATAAATCGAACCCTAATACCTCGCTTTCGAATAACCGTCGTCGTAACGAACAACCTTCCGGTGATTTGGAAAAAAGTGGCTATAATTTATGAAATTGATACCGCTAAGATGATAAAATCGCAACGGATTAATTAGTGATACTGGCATTATCAAGTACGGCGGCGTTAAGCCGTGATCGAAGGTTAGAAATTGGGGTTTTTTCAGTTTGGAAGAAAGAGGAAGATGGTGTATTAAACAGCGGGATTTTTTGTTTTTAATCTAAAACTGATATGTTAGCCAAGCTTTCATGGGACACGTGTATTTTTTAAGTAATTTAGCAATTTAATTGTAATTAACAGAGTTAATTACATGTGGACCGTCATTAGCGGGTTAATTAGTGGGCTGCCACATCAGACTTAAGTTTCATGATTTATAAAAGGGAAATGATGATACAAGAACAATAAGAAATAGTATGAAAGATCTCATACAAATTTTTTGACCTTTATTTGTAATGAAAAAGCCAATAAATTTGCAAGCGTATTCTCGTCGACTTTTTCAACCTTTCAATGAATACTTTTTAATTATATAGTTTTCATTATTTTTTCATAAAGAAAAAAAAAGAAAAAAACAAAACAAAACAAATATGCAAGTGTACTCACATACGTTTTGCAAGAGTGAATTGCGCGTGATTTGGATTTCATTAGCGTACGACCATCAAGGGTTACAACGAGTTTGGTCGATTGGGTGGTTCTTGACAAATCTAAGTTTCTATGACGATATGGTTCCTAATTGTTCAGGTAAGACTTTAGAAGATGTATCACTCATTTGCCCGTGTTATGGTAAAGAGTGTGAAAGAAGTGTCTTAAGGCGTGAAAATTTAGCCGTGATAACAACGTTTCATTTCAGTATATTGGCGGTACGAAGGCAAATCGCAAAATGAAAAAGATGAATGAAACTATACCTTTCGTTAGCGATGGTTTAGACGAGACGGTTCCTAATAGTGGACGGGAGTATTATGCTTGTGTTTATTACTACATGCAAAGGTTTTTGTGATTCTTGGTATCGTTTCAAGAAAGGGAAAGCGGAAGAGGTTAGTGGTGCGACTTCGTGTATCAAATCTACCAATTTGGGCAAAACGGATCGTTTTTTTTTTGCGGGATAGCGAAGAAGATTTACAAAAAGTGTTTCAACATTCAAATGTGACGGTTTTTCAAATTCGGCTGCTTTTATTATTAATGGGTTGTCGAACATCTTTTCATTTATAGTCGAGAATCGGGCGGGAAAGAGGCTATGACGGGACATTTTCAACAACTTAAAAAAGATTGCGCCTTAGTTTTTATCTTACTTCTGTTTTGTTGTTATCATGATTTATACTTCTCTTGTCTAGCGCATTTTTGGGTTCGGGTATATTGGTACAAGCGTGTTTTCTTGTTTAGTTAGTATCGAGTTCTATAGTATATAGTTTGATCGGTTTGTAGGGCGAGACTCAGTTATTGATAGTTTTTTCTTTTGTTTTTCCGTAACTTTCTAAGTTCGAGTCTTGCCCTGATACCAGCTTTTGTATCTTTTGTTTGGAAGAAAACGTCTAAGTTCCTAAGCAATCGTATTTTTAGCAAAAAGAAAAAAAAAAAAAAAAAACCTGATACGTACAAGTACTTTATGATTTATGAACCTTAATAACAACTTAAAAGCGGGCGGTCATCGAAAGTAACTTTTTTTTTTGACAAAAAACGAAAACTTTATAAATATCTTATTCTCCAAAAAAGAGACAAGAAAACCGAGATACAAGATGACCACCTCATTAAGAGGCTCGCTAACAGAAAACAAATCAACCAAGATGACTCGAAACTAAGAACAGAGATTTCCCCTATTCGAGACAACTTTTTTTGGATAAAGGGTTTTACCCGGTAAATATTATTTATAAAAATAATAAAAAAGACAATGATGAACAACGACCACAAGCGCACCTTGAGGCCTCACAAACAACCACAAAACCTAGCTAGACCTTACAAACATACAAGACTAGCTAAACCTGGACTACCAACAACACCTCTACAACCAGCCCGATTTCATGCCAAACGAGGTCCTTGTCTTATAATCATTTTTTCCTGCCATAAACGTGGCTGTTTCATTTTCATCAGGTTCTATGTCGCTCGGTTCATCCACTAGGTGAAGTATATCATTATTAAGTGCTTCGAACGAATTATGAACCTTCATTTGTGTACCTTTACTCTTCCCCGGTTGACCCGTATGTTGATCTCCTTTATTCGCGTTTTCATCATTTGTTTTCTTCCCAGCATCATCCTGATGTGCACTAGAAGTAGCACGAGCATCCACTTCTTTATTCTTCTTATTGACGCAACGATAAACTAGCTTTGACTTCTGCTTTCCCATGGAAAAAGCCTTTGTTGTATTCACAGTTTTAGCTTGTTTGCCTTCGACAGTAATGAACCCATCAGCATCCTTTGTGTTATTATCCAAGGTTACAGCCACAACCTTTGTACATTGAGAATCTATATGACCGAATATAGAACAACAAGCGCAACGTGGCAGTTTCCATTCATACTCAATTCTTAGCGTGCAAACAGATTTGCTCTTACCATCTATGCTAGGAATTGCCATTCGTAGGCTCTCCTTCAACTCCTTTTCAGCCGAAACTTCAATCATTGCCCGAGAAAAATTTGGCCTACCCCATGATTCTAAACACATTGTGCTTGTATATGAGTCCAACATCATAGGAGAGCCAATATTCGAAGCAATAACACTTAACCCGGTATCAGTAAACCCTGCTAGAGGAATATCATGAATTTTAACCCAAATAGGAACACGAGTTAATTCGTCCTTGGTAAGAGTGGTATCCGGTGACCACACATTAAGGATAATAGGGATTGAGCGTATGATCCAACGGCCATTCTCCAAGACACTTTGCATACCTTCTAACGATGAAAATTTGAAAAAGAATAATCCTTTAGAATTCATCATTATTTTTTCCAACCCATACTTCCTCCACACATTAGTCACATAATTCTTTACTACGGGATAAGCAACTCTTTTACCCAAAAAATAGTCATAGATCGTGTTATTGTAACGATCATTAACTTCTAAAACAGATGTTAAAGGTAACTCTACATCAACATCATCATCTTGAATAGATTGTGGTTCAATAAATCGAAAATTAACCTTCTTTTTGGATTCTGATGCATTCACAGCCTTCAAATATGAGCTAGCCATCGAAGGATCTTCTTGAGTTGCTTCCATCTGTTTTAAAGGTTGAGATTCATGTAAACTAGAAGCACTCATATTTGATGTTTTAGGGATTTCACCCAAAACAGGAAACTCAACATCCATCGCCTTGAGTTTGTAACCTTCATCCTCCTCATCAGACACGACTGGAACAGAATGTACGCTTACCCTATCCTCATCATCTTCTTGTTTACCATCATCTTCTTTATTATCAAAAGAAAAGTCAGATACAATAGGGTTCTTACCAGCCTGCAGATCTGTGACGATCGCTCCAAATCCATATGAACAATACGTCATTCATCGATTTCATTGCGAGGTATTTGACCTCTATATGATACGTTTTGTAAACATTGCATTCTTTTGAAAAGGCATACCATAAATGAATATTTAATTCCAAGGTTTTCGACATCTGATGATTTCTACATATAGACAATCACCGTAAATAATAGTTTACAATAATACTTCCGTTGACAATGCAGTCAAAATAGATACATGATGATGGTGTTGTGAATGCAACGTTTTCTTGAATAAAGCATGTAAGACTCCATGCACATAGCTTGTATATCATGTAATCAAACAGCGGAAGACTTCTAGGGAACCTGAGAATAAACATGCTAACAAGTGTCAACACAAAGGTTGGTAAGTTCATAGTTTTAGTGTTTCGCATAATCTGTATATAAAAGTGGATCACAAGATTTCAGTTGTTTCATCCAAAAATGTTTATCAAAATATTCTACGAAATTGAGCACCCTGGTAACTAAACTTAACGTATATATAATTTATACTCTTTGTATAATCATCTTAATAATACACGCAAACCAACGTGTATGCTTCTCAAATAGCATACGTCCGTTAAAAGGCTAGTGCTCTAGCTCGGAGGGGGATATCAAGCCCTATGGATCCATATACTACTACTCGCGCCCACCAGTTCTTATAACCGGCAGTTACTAGTTACCAAAGCTAAGGGATTTTCGGTTCAAACTCAGTGTAGAATTTAATATGTACTTGTATCCATTGCGTTTAAAATAAAGTGCATGTATTCTCAGCCCAAAAATATATATATTGCAAAAACATTTAAAAAGGGAGCAAATAAAACTCACATTAGCAGCACATAAAGTTGTTCATCGTAATGTGACCGAAACTTGGAATATTAAATAATCGTAGATCTCAACGTATCAATATTGAGATTCAATATTATAGGAAAGTACGTAGACGCAACGGAGATGATAATTACCAAATTGACCTCACGAGCATACCCACGAACATTACCCATCACCTCCATAGCTATAACCCATAATTTCCTTAGCCCTATCCCGCTCTCAAAACGTGTTCTGAATTAATTCGCGTGTACCCATGTCGTAGTATTTTATGTAATATACTACTAATACTATTTTTAATACTACTAATAATAATATTTTAGATTAATAATAATAATCTTTATTAATATTAATAATAATAATAAATAAAATAAATAATTACCTACGGAGTATAATATAGGTAATATAGAGAGAAATGAAGAAATTTAAGAGTGTGCACAGAGTGAACGAGTTCGTTGCTTTATATATATGTGGCCTCACTTTACAAGCCATGCGATCGCATGGTTGTTATGGGGAGAGCCCATGCGATCGCATGGAGCTCAATTCCAGCTGGTATCCACTCTTTTTTCCATGCCGACACTCCTTTTACCATATATTACATACATGTTACGTGAATTGATATATTAAAATATATATTATATTTAATCTTTAGAATTAATTAAATATTATATTATATTTACGCTCATGGTAAAAATATAATTTTTACAAAAATGACACGGTCGTGGTCTCACGACTCATGTACCACTTTCAGTTTTTCGAGCGCACTTTCGTACGTTTAGAAAACTAGCCTTTTACGTTACGCGACATGTACCTTTATCAATAATTTGACTTACTCATAAATAAATTACCTTATAAAAAATGTAACTTATAAAATTGAGCGTTGTGGTCATTTACTTTTATAAATCAGTGACTCGTTGTTTATCAAGCTATATTATTTTAAATCAGGACGTTTTATGACTAAATTAATATATATACATTTTCATTTTAAAATAATATCTTGTACATAAATAACAAAAAATATTTATGTAATGATATATTAAAATTTTCACAACTTAATTGCATTACAAAGTTCGTTTTAAATTTCGTTTAGAAAATAATATAACACGTATTGTTTATACTTTAAACTTTAATCTGGCGTAATCTATTTATGCGCCAACATTTATCAAACGTCCTAGATGACATATCTAAATATCAATCGAATCACGTGTTACCTAATTTGAAACTATGTATGTATCTTCAATATTTGTAAACACGTTTTAAATACATGTTGTGAGTTATCTACAACCAATATTTCATCTCACATTATTCAATCAAAGATATCTTAAATATTCGAGTTCTATTCTATCGTAAAGCGTTTTCGCACATTTGAAGAATAGATTAATCAAGTATTCTGAAATTCAATTCTCCACTAACATTTGTCTGACACTAGATAAGTGATACTTTGTTCTCATTTGAAAATCACTTTATTATTATTCTGTAACGACCCGAAAATTTCCGATCAAATTTAAACCTTAAACTCTATATGTTTCCGACACGATAAGCAAAAACCTTAATGTTGAGTCTAGGAAGTTTGAAATCTATATTCGGATAACTAGATACCCTTTGACCAAGCCTGACGATTCACGAACACCTATTTGTAAATAGATACATATATATATGTGTGTGTTTATAAATATGTATATAAATACTACTTGGAAATATATAAAATAATATTAAATCTATTTGTTTAAAAATATATAATATATATTTATGTGATAAAACTTGTTATTTAAAACTGATTATATATATAGAGAGAGTAAATGAAAAATGAATGATTTCGAGCCTAATTAGTAAACGTCAGTGGCACTCGGTTGACGCTTCGATGGTTTTAATATAGATCTAGTACAAGTTTATGAAAATTTAAAATAAAGTAGAACGGTAAATTGATTTCGAAGATTCTAGATTTGTCAAAAATATTTTTATCCTTTTGAGTTTAAATATTAGTACTCTGTATATATAAATTGGAACAGAAAATAAATAATTTTCGAACCTTTTTGATCAGGTTTCAAACAATTAATGAGTGAAATAATTAAATATATTTAATCTAAAAGTTTGGGATTTTTATGAACACTTTTATACGCTAACTGTTTAGCAATGGACACGATATAACCATTCAGGAGGATAAGACTGTCGGTAGGAAGAGTCCAACCTTTTGATTGCTGAACTGTATTTTTCACCTTAATCAAACACATGCATTCCTATTGAATTACCTTAATTAATATAATTAATTAATAGTTTGATTCACAGTATTATATATGATATATGATTATGGATTCAACACAACATTTTTACACTTCTTCTCTGCTAACACGTCCCGATCTCAGCCCTTTTTCTTCATCATCTTCAAATACCACCATGAATTAACCCACATACACCACAACCACCATTAATAACCATGAAAAAAACCGCCACCTTACACCTTTATCAACCGTCATCACCTCATCTCTATCTATTCTAGTTCACCACCACCTATAAGATGGTTCTGTCTTGTTGCCATTAACTACTACTAACACCCACACTATAACCACCTTCGCCACCTTATAAATTTCGACCACCACCATCGAGAACCTCAATCATTATCATCATCGTGAAGAACACTCGATTAATCCTCAACTTTCCTAAACATCACCCATTATCGAACACCTCTTTGTGATACTTCTGTTTGTCTTCACCGGTAACAAACACTCCTCTTGTTCGATTTATTTTTCTACTTTGTCTTCACGATTAAACCATCAAGTTCAATAATTGAGAACCACAACAACTTACACCTTCGTGGTCAACTGCTACGGTATTGTCTTGTCCAAAAACCTCCACCACTAGACCACCACCTCCTTCTAACATCGTTATGAGCCACCCTCTTCAAACCCACAACCTCTATCGATATCATGTTTTTATTTCTACTTTCGTTTACAACCCAAGAACCCACAAACACCGTAAGTTTCGATATGGTTGCTACGGTTACTTCTCTGTGTTTAAACCACGAACGCTATTACCACTAGAAGAACCACAAAACCTAAACCTTGATCACCACTATAATCTAAACGAACACCCATAACTACCCTATCTCTCTTCATCGTCCGAATACCACTACCTTCACCATGAAATCACCGGTCACCACAGTCTCGCCACCACCGTTTCCACCACTTACACCTCACAACCGCTACCTTTACTCACTCTCTCTCTTCCTTCCTCTCTCTCTATTGAAACATGCTACTATCTCTCTCTCCCTCGTTGTCTGCTCCCTCACTCTCTTAACTTTTGTAACCAAAGAACCACAACAATAACCTGCAAAGTATTGTGGCTGCTATTTTGCGGAGCCACCAACGATTGTCATCCTCACTATTGCAGTATTTTTTTTTTCGTTTTGCATCCACCAAAATTACTGCTGTCGCTACAGTGCAAAACGTAATTGTTTTGATTTACTGTTCGTCGAATAACAGACAGAATGGAGTTAGTGTTTTACAACTGCTATTATAACAGTATATATCTATTTCTGTTGTACGAATATAAAGGAAGAAAGACGATACATTTGATTAGATAGATGAGGTGGATTCCACTTAAAAAAAACAAAATATATATAAACCGCAAACCTTGTTGTGGTATAATAGAAGTTGGGCCGTTTTTAATTGAATGGGTTTATAATGGGCCCAAAAACCCGACACAGATTGGAGTATGATTTAATTGTTTGGTCGACTTTGTAATTTGATGAAGTTGAAGATACTATAATACGGGTTTTATATAAATCGAGTGGGATTAATTCAGAAAAACAAACTGGACCGAATGGTTTGAGTGGTGTGTTGTTGAGCGGGGGGTCTAGGGTTCGAATCTCTCTTGTGACTTTATATTCCTTTTTGGCCAATTTATTTGAAGGTTCGTGAATCCAAGGCCAACCCTATATTTGTCCAATGATGTTATATGTATTTTTACTACAAAATACATTAGGTGAGTATATAGATCCCTTTTAACTCTAAATATTTTGGGCTGAGAATACATGTGCTGTTTTTATAAATGTTTTACGTTATGGACACAAGTAACTGAAAATATATTCTACGTTGAGTTGTACCACTGGCATACTTCCCTGTAGCTTGGTAACTAATATTTACAGCGGTATTGTAAACGCGAATCCTGTTGATAGATCTATCGGGCCTGACAACCCCAACCGGACTGGACGACCAGTATTCAACGGTTGCACAGTACTTCGTTTCGTGACTACACTTGGTACAGTGTAGTAAGATTTCATATTAAAGGGAATATGCGACGTGATTAATTGTTAAGAATGGTTACCAAGTGCTCAACCACTTAGAATATTGTTTATTAAACTGTTTGTATATGAAATCTTGTGGTCCATAGTTATAACGCTGCTAGCATCAAACCTATATATCTCACCAACTTTATGTTGACTTTTTAAAGCATGTTTATTCTCAGGTACGAATTAAGTCTTCCGCTGTGCATATGCTCATTTTAAGGACATTACTTGGAGTCGATCATCGCAATGGGACCAACTGTTGAAGACTTCGTCCGGGAGGATTAGGACCGGTCCTTTCAGTTGGTATCAGAGCGTTGGTCTTAGCGAACCAGGTCTCCCATTAGTGTGTCTAACTGGTAGTTGTTAGGATACATTAGTGAGTCTGGACTTTGACCGTGTCTGCCTGTCAAAAGTTTTGCTTATCAATTCTAATCGAAAATCATCTGCTTATCATCCTTAGGAAATTGCCTGCCTATCATTCTCAAGTCTAGACACGTCCTACTGCATTTAGTGCATCGATAGTGTATAGACAAAAATTCATATCTTAGCGCATCTGTAGACTTGCTTGTCATATGCCGTAAGATCCTCTGTAGGCTACAAAATCTTTATTATTATAGATATTCTATGAAGTTAGAATATCATTCTATATTCGAAAATCATTTCACGTTAAAGATTCTTCTCAAATTGCCCTCTTGGCGATGAATCTGAAAGCACTTACCGGCGAACCTGTTCGAGAAACCATTTACCCTCTCATTTCTAGAGTATCCCGTCACGATTATATATTACCTTATATTTCGAATCTTACTCAACCGCTCGTCTCAACCGTCAATCATTCCATAGTACTAGAAGAAGTTAACGAACTACGCGCTCGTGTGATGACTTTGGAGAACCTGGTGCGAAGGTTATGAATACCAGCAGCAGCACCAGCAGCATAATAAGTACCACCATTATCGACGTCGACAGTACCCTTATTATCCCTAAACCATAACCGCGCCGTAACTCTCAACATCACAACTTGTACTTCGAATATCAACATTTCACGCCTCAATATCAACATCTGTACTTCAAGTATAATATTCGTTTTACATATCGTTCTACATCGATCAATTTCGTTCTACGTATTGTTCTACCTCATTTACCTTCGTCCGACATGGCAATTATGTAATTTCGAATGTTTTAGAGATCATGTAATCAAGTGCTAACAATAAATCAAATGAGTATAATATCTTATTAACTCATTAAATCCATAATTACATCTAAAGAAAATATATATGCAAGTATATTTTCATAAAGATTGTAATTAAAAATTCTTTTGTATAAACTGTTAACGATGAAAATATTTTAACGGGTGGGTAGTACCCGAGGAATATTTAAAATTCACATTAACAAGTGACACTGTACATTCTTCGAATTTGATTCAACGGTTATTTATTATCCTACTTACAACCACCGATATTCATATCCGCTCACCCCGGAATAACCATTTTCATTCAAATTTCATATTCGGAATTTGACTTATCGGAATCCAACAAGTGGCATAAAGAAGAAAACATTGGACAAATAAAATTTGTTAGAAACAAACGAATTAACTAATTGAAAATCTGTTAAGGATTCCACGCTAACTGTTCCGGCTAACTGTTCCCAGCTAACTGATTAACATTTAATTTATCGCAATTTACATTCTCGCAATTTTATTTATCGTCATTTAATTTCTGTTATTTACTTTTATGCATTTTAAGTCGGGACACATGTACGCAATACGTCGGATTAATTCTGAGACAACACGGTGCATGGGTCATGATATATATTTATTTATTTTACGCACTTTAAATAACGGGACACGTATGCAAGGTTTCGACTTATCATATTGACCCATCTATATATATATTTCGGAACAACCGTAGACACTCTATATGTGAAGGAGGGAGTTGGCTATACAGGGTTGGAGTTGATTCCAAAATATATATATACTTTGAGTTGTGATCGACACCGAGATCGGTACACGGGTCACGATACGTATTAATTAATTTGAATATTATATATTTAATTTATATATGAATTTATTGAATCATTGGACAATCGGACTATTGGACTGCTAATTTTGGACAATTAAAATGAATTAAAATGTTGATTATAACATATGAAACTAAACAATTCTTCAAGTTTGCCACTTGATTCTATCTTAAACCTCATTAAGATCTTGGCGATTACAATTCGCATTCACAACTTTTCAGGATTCTTGAAAACTCCTCGATCGAGAAGTTGAACCAGCCGCACTTTATCTACGAAAGAAATATTTATGCATACAGTTATGCACCTGAAAAACTTTCGAAAACCGAAGTTATAGTTAAATCATATCCGCATCAAATTCCTTATCATCCATTAGCAAAAACAACCATACGATTCCTTTTCAAAGTAGTCAATTTTGTCACAGCTCCACTTCGACTTCTCAGTGAGACTACTCCTATTATAACCTCAATATTTATACCTTGTCCTTTCGCCGTCGGTACCAGAGAACCTTTTATATTTCACAACATCATCAGCAGATGTACCAGCAACTCGTTATCTCTTGGCGAAATCCGCAAACAGTATTTTGAAAATCTCGTAGAAGTTCTCCCAGTTATACCGAAAACGTCTATCCCTAAGAATTTCACACTCCGAATGTGAAGTTTCTGAAAAACACCCTGGAATATGAAGTAGTTCTTGAAATGATGATGAAGTAGCAAAAACCGTAAACGACCATAACAATCAAAAGTTTACGATGAAGTAAAGTATGTTGGAAAAGCTCAGAAAAAGAGAAGGGTTGAAATTGGAAAACGGATTGAACAAAGTATGAAGGAAACCGTGAACAAATCGTGAATACTAAACTCGACTTCAAAGGATTCAAATGATTCAGGGTCTGTTGAAATCGTTAGTAAGAACCCTACTCCTTATTCTAAATCTTTTCGGATGATATTCTTCATCAACATTTTATCTTAGAGATTATAAGATATTTTCATATCTTCCGTTATGCATATACTTCAAATTTCTGGAGATATTACCATCTGAAATCATTTATCATTTCGTAACATCTGCGTTACAATATAAAAGAAACTGTATTAGTTTCTAAATTCTGAAACCTTCGAGTTTAAAATAGGAATATTCTGAAGTAGTGTTGGGAACTGATGCATGAATTAGTATAATATAATGAAACTTGATCAACTTCATTATATTACAGTAAGTCATGTTAAGTTTCTAATGGAATGTGATGATTCACAGTACCATCATCATGTGCCATATTACACGGCTCTTACATTCCATCCAATTCCGAAACGTATTAAAACCATATCATCTTGATAGTTCTATTTTCCTGGATATTCTGGTAATTTGACAAATCAAAATCGTGTCATTACCATTCCTTTCTGAGAACATTAGCTATGTTCATTCCAAAACTTATATCTACGAATTTCGAACCATTACTTGCTTGACTTGAGGACGAGAAGAAGAAACGAAGGGACAAAGCCCCGCAATAGAAATTGGGGTAAAAATCACAGCAAATAGGAGGAGATCCTGTTTCCTAAATAGTCGAAGAATCAAATCTTATTACGTAAGATTTTCTTTAAATCCCTTAAATTCTGGAAATCAATCCTAATCACGTCATCGGTTAAAACAATTCCATATTCACTTATTTCATTTTTTTTTTTTTTTTGTGATAGCTTCACTCGTGCGCTTCACATGATCGAATCGTTTTATCCATATCTTCCAATAATGATAAAACTCCATTAATACCTCATATTTGTCATGAAAACATTCTTATTGTTTCTATGACAACCTCTACCAAATTTCGGGGACGAAATTTCTTTAACGGGTAGATACTGTAACGACCCGGAAATTTCCGATCAAATTTAAACCTTAAACTCTATATGTTTCCGACACGATAAGCAAAAACCTTAATGTTGAGTCTAGGAAGTTTGAAATCTATATTCGGATAACTAGATACCCTTTGACCAAGCCTGACGATTCACGAACACCTATTTGTAAATAGATACATATATATATGTGTGTGTTTATAAATATGTATATAAATACTACTTGGAAATATATAAAATAATATTAAATCTATTTGTTTAAAAATATATAATATATATTTATGTGATAAAACTTGTTATTTAAAACTGATTATATATATAGAGAGAGTAAATGAAAAATGAATGATTTCGAGCCTAATTAGTAAACGTCAGTGGCACTCGGTTGACGCTTCGATGGTTTTAATATAGATCTAGTACAAGTTTATGAAAATTTAAAATAAAGTAGAACGGTAAATTGATTTCGAAGATTCTAGATTTGTCAAAAATATTTTTATCCTTTTGAGTTTAAATATTAGTACTCTGTATATATAAATTAGAACAGAAAATAAATAATTTTCGAACCTTTTTGATCAGGTTTCAAACAATTAATGAGTGAAATAATTAAATATATTTAATCTAAAAGTTTGGGATTTTTATGAACACTTTTATACGCTAACTGTTTAGCAATGGACACGATATAGCCATTCAGGAGGATAAGACTGTCGGTAGGAAGAGTCCAACCTTTTGGTTGCTGAACTGTATTTTTCACCTTAATCAAACACATGCATTCCTATTGAATTACCTTAATTAATATAATTAATTAATAGTTTGATTCACAGCATTATATATGATATATGATTATGGATTCAACACAACATCTTTACACTTCTTCTCTGCTAACACGTCCCGATCTCAGCCCTTTTTCTTCATCATCTTCAAATACCACCATGAATTAACCCACATACACCACAACCACCATTAATAACCATGAAAAAAACCGCCACCTTACACCTTTATCAACCGTCATCACCTCATCTCTATCTATTCTAGTTCACCACCACCTATAAGATGGTTCTGTCTTGTTGCCATTAACTACTACTAACACCCACACTATAACCACCTTCGCCACCTTATAAATTTCGACCACCACCATCGAGAACCTCAATCATTATCATCATCGTGAAGAACACTCGATTAATCCTCAACTTTCCTAAACATCACCCATTATCGAACACCTCTTTGTGATACTTCTGTTTGTCTTCACCGGTAACAAACACTCCTCTTGTTCGATTTATTTTTCTACTTTGTCTTCACGATTAAACCATCAAGTTCAATAATTGAGAACCACAACAACTTACACCTTCGTGGTCAACTGCTACGGTATTGTCTTGTCCAAAAACCTCCACCACTAGACCACCACCTCCTTCTAACATCGTTATGAGCCACCCTCTTCAAACCCACAACCTCTATCGATATCATGTTTTTATTTCTACTTTCGTTTACAACCCAAGAACCCACAAACACCGTAAGTTTCGATATGGTTGCTACGGTTACTTCTCTGTTTTTAAACCACGAACGCTATTACCACTAGAAGAACCACAAAACCTAAACCTTGATCACCACTATAATCTAAACGAACACCCATAACTACCCTATCTCTCTTCATCGTCCGAATACCACTACCTTCACCATGAAATCACCGGTCACCACAGTCTCGCCACCACCGTTTCCACCACTTACACCTCACAACCGCTACCTTTACTCACTCTCTCTCTTCCTTCCTCGCTCTCTATTGAAACATGCTACTATCTCTCTCTCCCTCGTTGTCTGCTCCCTCACTCTCTTAACTTTTGTAACCAAAGAACCACAACAATAACCTGCAAAGTATTGTGGCTGCTATTTTGCGGAGCCACCAACGATTGTCATCCTCACTATTGCAGTATTTTTTTTTTCGTTTTGCATCCACCAAAATTACTGCTGTCGCTACAGTGCAAAACGTAATTGTTTTGATTTACTGTTCGTCGAATAACAGACAGAATGGAGTTAGTGTTTTACAACTGCTATTATAACAGTATATATCTATTTCTGTTGTACGAATATAAAGGAAGAAAGACGATACATTTGATTAGATAGATGAGGTGGATTCCACTTAAAAAAACAAAATATATATAAACCGCAAACCTTGTTGTGGTATAATAGAAGTTGGGCCGTTTTTAATTGAATGGGTTTATAATGGGCCCAAAAACCCGACACAGATTGGAGTATGATTTAATTGTTTGGTCGACTTTGTAATTTGATGAAGTTGAAGATACTATAATACGGGTTTTATATAAATCGAGTGGGATTAATTCAGAAAAACAAACTGGACCGAATGGTTTGAGTGGTGTGTTGTTGAGCGGGGGGTCTAGGGTTCGAATCTCTCTTGTGACTTTATATTCCTTTTTGGCCAATTTATTTGAAGGTTCGTGAATCCAAGGCCAACCCTATATTTGTCCAATGATGTTATATGTATTTTTACTACAAAATACATTAGGTGAGTATATAGATCCCTTTTAACTCTAAATATTTTGGGCTGAGAATACATGTGCTGTTTTTATAAATGTTTTACGTTATGGACACAAGTAACTGAAAATATATTCTACGTTGAGTTGTACCACTGGCATACTTCCCTGTAGCTTGGTAACTAATATTTACAGCGGTATTGTAAACGCGAATCCTGTTGATAGATCTATCGGGCCTGACAACCCCAACCGGACTGGACGACCAGTATTCAACGGTTGCACAGTACTTCGTTTCGTGACTACACTTGGTACAGTGTAGTAAGATTTCATATTAAAGGGAATATGCGACGTGATTAATTGTTAAGTATGGTTACCAAGTGCTCAACCACTTAGAATATTGTTTATTAAACTGTTTGTATATGAAATCTTGTGGTCCATAGTTATAACGCTGCTAGCATCAAACCTATATATCTCACCAACTTTATGTTGACTTTTTAAAGCATGTTTATTCTCAGGTACGAATTAAGTCTTCCGCTGTGCATATGCTCATTTTAAGGACATTACTTGGAGTCGATCATCGCAATGGGACCAACTGTTGAAGACTTCGTCCGGGAGGATTAGGACCGGTCCTTTCATATTCCGAATACCGTAAAAAAGAAATGATTTGTCAAATCAACGTGGACCTCATAACAGAGACTCGTAATCATAATTCAATGTATCTGATAATTCAACCATATGATATTATCTTTTAATCTCGTCAATAATAACTTTTATTGAAACAGAATACGTTCTTGTAAAGTATTTTATATCTAATACCTTGTTAACGTTTTCAATTACCAGGTATATATTATATATACATATCTATATACACAAAAATGTTCGTGAATCGTCAGGCGTGGTCAAAGGGTAATTGATTACACGAATATGGATTTCAAAACTTTTCGAGACTTAACATTACATAATTTGCTTATCGTGTCAGGAACATATAAAGATTAAAGTTTAAATTTGATCGGAAATTCCCGGGTCATCACAGTACTTACCCGTTAAAGAAATTTTGTCCCGAAATTTAAGTGAGGTCGTCATGGCTAACAATAAAAATGTTTTCAGGACGGATATGAGTTGATAAATAGAATTTTATCACCGTTGAATTATATGGATAAAACAATCCGATTTCTCGAAGCGTATGAGAGAAGTTATCGTAAAAGAGTGAAATGAAAGAATAGAGATTCGTCTTAACTTTTCACGTAGTTACGATTGATTTCCGGAATTTAAGGAATAGAAATCTTCATAATCTAAATAAGATTTGATTCTTCGGAATTTGCAGAAATTAGGATTTTCTTTGATTAAATGCGTAATCTGCCTCGATTGCTATGTCTGATATTTCGCTATAAATTGACCTCTTCCGTTTCATTTATTTTCACCACTCCTATAATCTTCTTTCTTATTTCATACATCCCAATAGATTGTGAAAATGCTTAATCCAGTTCTGATTCTTGATATTTTCCTGGCTATCGTATCCTTCATTCTTCTTTTTCATCTGCCACCAGTGGAAGTTATTTTCTTCTACTATTACCTTGGGGTTATAGTGTTTTTCATTCTCCCGTGTCTTTATATTGCTATACGCATTGATATACACGGTTTGTAATTTTGGGGTTGTTATCGGGCTTTATATTCTCCATTATATTTTGGAGCTTCATGCTTTCATTTTCTCTTCCTGAACTTAAGTCAAGCGAATAATGGTCCAGAATTCGTAGGTATGAAGTTTCAGATGAACATAACTAATGTTCTAAGAAAGAAATGGTAATAGTACAATCTGACTTGTCAAATTACCAGAATACCTCGAAAAAGACCGAATCATTAAGAAAATATTTTCTTGATATTTTTAGAGATTATATAGAAGGAAAGAGTTATGTAACATGGTTCATGATAAGGGTATGATCTGTGAACCTTTATCACATTCCATTAGAAACTCAGCATGACTTAATGTAATATAATCACGTTGATCAAGTGTCATTATATTATACTAATTTATGCTTCAGTTCCCAACACTACATCAAAACATTCATATTTTAAACTTGAAAGTTTCAGAATTTAGAAACTAAAATAGTTTCTTTTATGATGTAATACAGATAGCGCGAAGAGATGAATGGTTTCTGATAAGAATAATTATGAAAATATCTTCAGAAATATGGAGAATATTTATAATGGAATATACGATGATATCTTAGAATATTTAAGATAAAATGATGATGAAGAATATTATCCGTAAAGGTTTTAGAGTAAGGAGTAAGGTATTCGCTAATGATTTCAGAAGACACTGAATCATTTGGATTCTTTGAAGGCATGTTCAGTCTTTGTGATTTATCCACAGCTTCCTTCATACTTTGCTCAATCCGTTTTCCAGTTCCAAACCTTCTCTTTTTCTCAGCTTTACCACCATACTATTCTTTATTATCAAACTTTTGACTGTTAATATCGTTTACAGTTTTTGCTGCTTCATCAGCATTTTTCCAAAATTCGGAGAACTAGTTTCGTAGTTTTGGGGTGTTTTTCAGAAACTTCACATTCGAAGTATGTAAGTCCAGGAGGTAGACGTTATATGTACATATATAACTGTTGGCGTAGATGTGCTGCAAGATTTCAAAATACTGATTGCTAATTCCCGGTAGTTGGTATGACAATTATTGTTACAAGATGTGGATGAGTACATGATAGGGTTTCAATGAGTATAAGGATTTTCCGGAAGATCAAGGATCAATGAGGTTGTTGGTAAATTTACTGCTAATGTGGTGGAGCATAAAAGGTTCCCCAGTAACAAAAACGTATATGCCAAAGTTACAAGTCTGAAAGGTCGTTGTTGTCTGGTTGAATGGTTGATAATACTGGATACTTTGAAAAGGAATTGCAAGGTTATTTTCGGTAAAAACAATGCTGAAGGATCTTGCACAATTTTGAAGTCAAAGTATAGCTTTGAAAGATGTAGAGATCTAAGAATGATGTCACTGGTTCAGAGTTATGACTTGGATTCTGATCCGTCAATATCAGAATAAGTAATTGAATTTGTATGAAAACGATTGTATATCGTTGTGAGTATTGTTAATAATTTTTGAATCAAAGTTGAAGAATGTACAGTGTAACATATTAATTGTGAACTTATATATTTTCCGAGTATTACCTACCCGTTAAAGATTTCACAATTAATATTTTGTACAAAAGAATTTTCATTATAGTCTTTATGAAAATATATGTATGTATATTTTTCTTCAGATGTAATACAGATTTAATGAGTTAATATCATATTAAGCTCATTTGATTTTCGGCTTGACTTAGAAATGATTAATCTCTAAAACATTAAAGATTACATAATCTTTGCGGAGTATTTTATTAATGAAATAAATACTTCATTATTTATTCTTATTGATATTCCTTGGTGAAGGATGTTGATGCTCGTGGAATTCTTGTGAACCTTACAAGGCACAGATGATGTTTTCTGGAAAGTTTTGAGTATATCGAAATTGAAAATGTAAAATCAATTATGTAATTGATTAATACACTTGGTTTATTATGAAATGGAATTCATTGGGTTGAAACAGATATTGTAGTTAACAATGGTTAAGTTGTTAAGGAAGGATGTACATCATTGTATATTAGTAATATGAACTAACCGAGTAGTACCTACCAGTTAAGATTCACATGTAATAGCTTAGTACGAAAAGATTTATTTTGATTTCAAAATTCATATATATTAAATATACATAAAATTTCTTCAGGGGAAATGAGTTAATACTTCATCGGTTATTGTTGCTGGTATTTCTTGGTAACTATGGTGCATATGACGTTGATGTTCGAGGTATAGATTGTGATGTTGAGGTGTGGAATGCGGATGTTGTTGTTGGTGGTGGTGATGGTACTATTGGTGTTGCTGATGGTGGTACTGTTGCTGCCGGTGCTACTGCGGGTGCATGTAACCTTTGCACCATGTTCTCCAAAGCCACTACCCGAGCGCGAAGTTCGTTGACTTCTTCTATTACACCGGGATGATTGGCAGTTCAGACGAGCGGATGAATAAGATCCAGAATTTGAGATAGTATATTATCGTGACGAGATACTCTGGAAATGAGAGAGAAAATGGTGCCTCGAATAGGTTCGCCGGTAAGTGCTTCAGGTTCTTCGCCAAGAGGGCACTGTGGTGGATGGAAGGGATCACCTTCTTCTTGTCTCCAATGATTAAGTAGGCTACGAACCCATCCCCAATTCATCCAGAATAGGTGATGGCTGATTGGTTGATCCATTCCGGTTACACTTTCTCCAGAGTTCAGGTGAATATCCATATCGGAATAGCTGTCGGAATTTAAGGAATTTGAACTAGATACAGGATCCATCTTGTATAATTAGATAGTTGCTTTTTGATATGAAATAGATTATAGAATTTAGATTGGTACTCTTCAATACCTAATTTACATATGTATATATAATACCAAAATTTCATAAATCACGGAGAAATTTTCGGAAGATGTCAGGAAAAGTTTACAGTAACAGATACGCTAAGAT
Organism: Rutidosis leptorrhynchoides; assembly: GCF_046630445.1. Taxonomy (NCBI): domain Eukaryota; kingdom Viridiplantae; phylum Streptophyta; class Magnoliopsida; order Asterales; family Asteraceae; genus Rutidosis; species Rutidosis leptorrhynchoides. The sequence goes on from NC_092333.1 coordinate 145,099,600, forward strand.
ATGAATTTTGTCTATACACTATTCATGCAATTAATGCAGTAAAACGTGTCTAGACTAGGAATGATAAGCAGGTAATTTCCGACAAGAAATGATAAGCAAAACTTTTAACATGCAGACACGGTCGAAGTCCAGACTTACTAATGCATCCTAACAACTATCAGTTAGATACACTCATGCAAGACCTGGTTCACTAGGACCAACGCTCTGATACCAACTGTGACGATCGCTCCAAATCCATATGGACAATACGTCATTCATCGATTTCATTGCGAGGTATTTGACCTCTATATGATACGTTTTGTAAACATTGCATTCTTTTGAAAAGGCATACCATAAATGAATATTTAATTCCAAGGTTTTCGACATCTGATGATTTCTACATATAGACAATCACCGTAAATAATAGTTTACAATAATACTTCCGTTGACAATGCAGTCAAAATAGATACATGATGATGGTGTTGTGAATGCAACGTTTTCTTGAATAAAGCATGCAAGACTCCATGCACATAGCTTGTATAACATGTAAGCAAACAGCGGAAGACTTCTAGGGAACCTGAGAATAAACATGCTAACAAGTGTCAACACAAAGGTTGGTGAGTTCATAGTTTTAGTGTTTCGCATAATCTGTATATAAAAGTGAATCACAAGATTTCAGTTGTTTCATCCAAAAACGTTTATCAAAATATTCTATGAAATTGAGCACCCTGGTAACTAAACTTAACGTATATATAATTTATACCCTTTGTATAATCATCTTAATAATACACGCAAACCAACGTGTATGCTTCTCAAATAGCATACGCCCGTTAAAAGGCTAGTGCTCTAGCTTGGACGGGGATATCAAGCCCTATGGATCCATATACTACTACTCGCGCCCACCAGTTCTTATAACCGGCAGTTTCTAGTTACCAAAGCTAAGGGATTTTGGGTTCAAACTCAGTGTAGAATTTAATATGTACTTGTATCCATTGCGTTTAAAATAAAGTGCATGTATTCTCAGCCCAAAAATATATATATTGCAAAAGCATTTAAAAAGGAAGCTGTGAAGACCCGTCCTAATCCATCCAGAAGAAGTCCATATCGATTATAAATGATTCACAACAGTTGATTACATCGCGAGGTATTTGACCTCTATATGATACATTTTGCAAACATTGCATTCGTTTTTGAAAAGACAAACTTTCATTACATCGGAAGTTGACAACATGCATACTATTTCATAATATATCTAACTATAATTGACTAAATAATAATCTTGGTGAACTTAACGACCCGAATGCAACGTCTTTTGAAATATGTCATGAATGACTCCAAGTATTATCTCTAAAATGAGCAAATGCACAGCGGAAGATTTCTTTCATACCTGAGAATAAACATGCTTTCAAGTGTCAACCAAAAGGATGGTGAGTTCATTAGTTTAACATAAATAATCATTTCATAATTTTAATAGACCACAAGATTTTCATATTCAGTTCTCATAAATATACGTCCCATGCATAGAGACAAAAATAATCATTCATATGGTGAACACCTGGTAACCGACATTCACAATATGCATATAAGAATATCCCCATCATTCCGGGATCCTCCTTCGGACATGATATAAATTTTGAAGTACTAAAGCATCCTGTACTTTGGATGGGGCTTGTTGGGCCCGATAGATCTATCTTTAGAGTTCGCGTTAATTAGGGTGTCTGTTCCCTAATTCTTAGATTACCAGACTTAATAAAAAGGGGCATATTCGATTTCGATCATTCAACCATATAATGTAGTTTCAATTACTTGTGTCTATTTCGTAAAACAGTTATAAAAACATCGCATGTATTCTCAGTCCCAAAAATATATATTGCAAAAGCATTTAAAAAGGGATTAATGAAACTCACCTAATGTATTTTGTAGTAAAAATACATATGACTATATTGATCAACTGAACAATGCAGGGTTGGCCTTGGATTCACGAACCTATATCAGTTGTATATCTATTAATATACATAGTTGTAATTGAACAAATATATGTATAAATTTATTAGTTATATTCTTTTTATATTAATAATATATATATATATATATATATATATATATATATATATATATATATATATGTTTCATATATTCATTTTGTATATAATAATAATTTTTGTTATATTATATGTATAAAATATATCATTTTTTTAAATGCTTATTAATACATTAAATAGTTCTAGTATATCTATACAAAATGTTATTTTATAATTACCTGATGATTATAATAGCATAGGTTTTATCCAAAAGTTAAGTATTTTATATATAAATATATTTATTCATATATAAGTACATATATTTATATATATATAACATTAGTTGTATTTATAAGTCAAAACTCATAATTATATTTACCATTTTTACTAATGTTCTATTAATCCATATTAAGCTATATATATATATATATATATATATATATATATATATATATATATATATATATATATATATATATATATATATATATATATATATATATATATATATATATATATACACCATTCTCATTTATAGTCGTATATATTCTGTACCTTAATATATGCCAAGTTTTTATGTAACTTACATTTACGCCTTAAGGTTATAACAGTCGTTATATATTAAAATAAGTTCATTTAAAGTTTAACCTTATGAGTTTTCTATACATCTATGTATATATATATATATATATATATATATATATATATATATATATATATATATATACATATGTTACATATAACTATATATTTTTAATCATCGAAATCCTAATCTTCAAGCTATCTTATCATATTATCTCATATTATATTATAAACTTTATGTATTAACACATTACTTATCCTATATTCATACATATACTCATTCCCGATTCTTTTTACTCATCTATTATTTACAATCACTTTCATATTATATATTTTCATTTTCATATTTCAAATTAATAATACATATCATACAAATTTCATATAACATAATGTTATCCTTAACATTTACAATAATAATAATAATGTAGCAATGATAATAATAATAATAATAATAATAATAATAATAATAATAATAATAATAATAATAATAATAATAATAATAATAATTATAAAGAGGAGACTACCTCAAGTAATAAACTGTCTAAAAACAAGAAAATCGTCCCTGCAATGGTTCGAACCCGCGACCTCTCGTTAACCGAAACTCCTCTAAACCATTCTTCCAATTTCTCTTTTCTGATTTATTTCTTATTCCATTACTATATATCCTATTCCCGATTATTTCCAAGTTCATCTTCTTCAACCCATTTCATTATACCAAAATTGAATTAATCACAACAACCCCTTTGGATTCTATAGTTTAAACAGAAACTTTTTGAATATTGAACATTTATATTACAAGACTTGCACACAAAAAAAAAATAAAAGATATATAAATATATATCTGCTTACTGTTCGACGAAAAAATAAAGGAGAAAAAGAATTGAGTTTCGAATTTGTTAAAGTTTTAGCCAAAGTTCATAACACGAAATATGTTGCAAATCATCTCTATAAGCTATAAAAATTTTCAATTTAACTCAATTCGAAACAGAACCTGCGAATTTGACTGAAGAACAATTGTTGACTTTTAAAATCCTAAACTTTGACCTCAAAATTTGAATTAGATAGGAAGAATTGAGATTTAAAATTTTACAGATAGTTTGAACATCTGATTCCAAACACTTTTGTATTTATATATTTTGTCAAATTATATGATTTCGAATTGTGGCCAAAAACTTGAATATACAGAGTAACGAGCTGTTATATAAAAAAAAATTAATTAAACTAACTGAATTTCAGTAGTTGTTTGCTGTAATAGATATTGATAATGAAAAGGATTTCAAATGACTGAATTAAATCACTTGGCTTGCTCATTTATAAAAAAAAAATATGGTTCTCGGTTACCATTGCAGACGACAAGAAAAAATAAATAAAAAAAATTGGATGTGGATCACTAACAGAATTTGTCTGGTAATGCTAAAAGAATCGACATATAGAATCAATTATTGATATACAAACAAATAAAGGAAAGAATCAATTGAGACTTTAACAAAATTTGTACGAATTCCTTAATTTTATATTTTATATAATTAATATTAATAAATAATAATAATAATTATATTAATAATATTAATAAATAATAATAATAATAATAATAATATTAATAATAAAAATAAATAATAATGATACAAGAATCATGTGATGATAATAATTATATATGACAATAATAATATTTTGTATTATTTTCTATTAATAATAACTATAAGAATAATAATGATATTAATAATACAATTAATATTATTAAGGATAATAATAATAATAATTGAGAATAATATTTATAATATTAAAAAAAAATTATTCTTTTTAAATCTCATTTTTATATATTATATCTTGAGATTAGTATTAGCTAATTATAATAATGTATTAAATTACATGTATCAAAATCTATATGTAATCATTTTATTAGTGTTAATAATACTGATTTTAATATAAATCTTTATATTAATGAAAGTACTAATATTATAAATATAGCAATTATATTTTATCTCTTAGTAATGTAATATATGATTTTACATATTATTAAGTATGTAGTATTTAATAATATCCATTATGCATAATAACACATATCAATTGTTTAGTACTTATATATCTCATACCTATATATTATATCTTGAGATTAGTATTAGCTAATTATAATAATGTATTAAATTACATGTATCAAAATCTATATGTAATCATTTTATTAGTGTTAATAATACTAATTTTAATATAAATCTTTATATTAATGAAAGTACTAATATTATAAATATAGCAATTATATTTTATCTCTTAGTAATGTAATATATGATTTTACATATTATTAAGTATGTAGTATTTAATAATATCCATTATGCATAATAACACATATCAATTGTTTAGTACTTATATATCTCATACCTATAATATTAATTAGATATAGCATCCATGTGCATATATATATATATATATATATATATATATATATATATATATATATATATATATATATATATATATATACATATATATATATATATATATACATATATATATATATATATATATATTTATTTTAATAGCAATTTAATTATTCTGTATAATTTTTTGTATCACCTTTTACGTATTTAATTCAAATGTTTAAATTATATTTTATAATTTCAAACTATTATAATTACTTATATATATACATATATACATATTTATTTACAAACAATTGTTCGTGAATCTACGAGCATAGTCAAAGGGTATTTGAATACATAAACATAGTTCCAAAATTTACGAGACTCCATATTACAGATTTTGCTTATCATGTCAGAATCATATAAAGATTAAGTTTAAATTTAGTCGGAAATTCCCGGGTCATCACAATACCTACTCGTTAAAGAAATTTCGTCCCAAAATTTGAATGTGATCGTCATGGCTAACAATAAAAATGTTTTCATGACGAATATGAGTTGATAATTAGATTTTTATCATCATTGAGTAATACGGATAAAATGATTCGATTAATCGAAGCGTATGAGTGAAGCTATCACAAAAGATCGAGATGAAGAAATGGATATTTTTCCATAACTTTTGACGTAGTCGCAATTGAATTTAGAAAATAAGGTGCGTCTTAACTTTTGACAGAGTCAGGGTTGAATTCCGGAATTCAAGGGATTTTAAGAAAATTTTTGAAATCTAAAAGATTTGATTCTTCGGCGAATAAAGGAATTAAGATCTCTATAATTAAATACGGTGATCTGTCTCGATTACTCTGTCTGATATTTCCATTATAAATTTACCTTTTCCGTTCCATTAGTTTCCACCACTTCTATACCTTCTTTCTCAGTTCATATATCCAAAAGATTATAATAATGCTTAATCCGGTTCTAATCCTTGTTCTTATTCTGACTATCGCAATGATTGTTCTTCTTTTCCAACTCCCACCGGAAGAATCTGTTTATTTCTACTATGCTCTAGGGATTATTGTATTTATAATCCTCCCGTGTCTTTATATTGCCATACGTACTGATATCCACGGTTTGTAATTTTGGTGTCGTCATTGGGCTTTATATTTCCTCTTATATTTTGGATCCCTTTGCCTTTTTATTATCCTCTCGACCTCTAGTAAAGTCAGCAACGATCTAGAATTCATAGATATGAATTTCGGAATGATCATAGTTAATGTTTTAAGAAGGAAATTGTAATGGTACGATCTTGATTTGTCAAACTACCAGAATATCACGAAAAAGATAGAACTATCAAGAAAAATATTTTCTTGATATGTTTATATATCAGATAAGATGTAAGAGTCATGTAACATGGCACATGATGACGTTATAATCTGTGAATCATCATGTCCCATTTAGAAACTCATCATGACTTAATGTAATATAATCACGTTGATCAAGTGTCATTATATTATTCTAACTCATGCATCAGTTCCCAACATTACTTCAATAACATTCATAATTTAAGCTCGAAAGTTTACAGAATATAGAAACTAACAGTTTCTATATGATGTAACACTGATAGCACGGAGAGATTAATGATCCTAGATAAGAATATTTATGAAAATATCTTCAGAAATATGGAGGATATTTATAATGAAAGATACGATAATATCTTGGAATTTCTAATATCGAAGGATGGTGAAGAAAATTTGTCCGCAAGAATTTGGAGTAAGGAGCAAGATATTCACTAAAGACATCAGCAGACATTGAATCTTTTGGATTCTTTGAAGTCAAACTTATTCTTTGTGATTTGTCCACGGTTTCCTTCATAGTTTCGCATAATCCGCCTTTCGGTACTAAATTTTTCTATTGAGTGTTTCCAATACTCCATTCTTTTTCATCAAACTTTCGACGGTTAAGGTCGAGTACAATTTTTGCTGCTGTATTTAGCTTCTTCAGAATTTGTGGTATTGATTTGTAGACTGGGTGCTTTTCATAATTTCAGAATGAAAGATCATAAATCTAAGAGATAAATGTTATATGTTTACATATAACTGTTGATGTAGACATGCTGTGAGGTTTCAAAATACTGATTGCTGATTCTCGATGATTCGTATGGCAATTCTTGTTACAGGATGCAGATGAGTAAATGTTGAGGTTTTGATAAATATAATGATTTTTTGGAAAATTAAAGATAATTGAAATTGTTAGTAAGTTTATAGCTAATGTGGTGGAACATGAAAGGTTCACTAGTAATGATGATGAAAGGGCAACATATATATCAAGGTTATAATAAGGCTGTTTCGATTGAAGAATCGAAGTTGACTTGTTGGAGCTGTGACAAAATTGGCTAATTTGAAAAAGGGATTGAAAAGTTATTTTTGGTAATAACAACGCCAAAGGAGTTAGCACAGATACGTGTCAAATGTTTGTTCAGGTTCCGAGAGTTTTTTCTGGTGCATAACTATAGGCATTAATCTTTTCTTCCGTAGATGAAGTGTGGTTGGTTCATCCTCTCGATTGAGGTGTTTTCAAGAATCATGAAAGGTTTAAACGCAGATTAGAATTGTCAAGATACAAATGAAGTTTAGAATGAAATCAAGTCGCAAACTTGAAGAATTGTTTAGTTTCATATATTATAATTAATATTTTAATTCATTTTAATTGTCCAATGTTGGTAGTCCTCGATTGATAGTCCACAGTTGACAGTCCAATAATTCATATACAGTTTAATATACAATATTCGAATTAATTAATACGTGTCGTGACCCGTATACGTCTCAGACTCGATCACAACTCAAAGTATATATATTATTTAAGAATCAACCTCAACCCTGTATAGAGAACTCGATCATTACTGCATATAGAGTGTCTATGGTGATTCCAAATAATATATATAGATGCGTCGATATGATATGTCAAAACCTTGTATACGTGTCCCTATATTTAAAGTGCGTAAAATAAATACAGAAATTAAATGACGATAAATAAAATGCGTAAAGTAAATAACAGAAATTAAATGACGATAAATAAAATTGCGAGAATATAAATTGCGATAAATAAACTACGATAAATAAATTGCGATAATTAAATTGCAATAAATAAATTGCGATAAAATAAAATGTAATACTGAATTAACAGTTAGCTAGGAACAGTTAGCTAGGATCTTGTTAGCGTGGTTTCTTAACAAAATTTCTCATAGTTAATTTGTTTGTTTCTAACAATTTTTATTTTGTCCAATATTTTCTTCATTATGCCACTTGTTGGATTCTGATAAGTCAAAATCCAAATATGAAATTGAATGAAAATGGTTATTCTGCGGTGAACAGTTACGTATCTCTATAGATGTAAGTAGGATAGTAAATGACCGTTGAATCAGATTAGAAGAATGTACAATGTAACTTATTAATGTGAAATCTAATATTCCTCGGGTATTACCTACCCGTTAAAATATTTTCACCATTAACAGTTTGTACGAAAGAATTTTTAATTATAATCTTTATGAAAATATATATACATATACATTTTCTTCAGATATAATCATGGATTTAATGAGTTAATGTGATATTAATCTTATTTGATTTACCGTTAGAACAAGACTATATAATCTCTGAAACATTAGAGATTACATAATTGCCATGTCGAACGAAGATAAATGAGGTATAACGCTACGTAGAACGAAGATAATCGATGTAGGATGTCATGTAGTATGATGATTATGCTGGAGATACAGAATGAGATGTTGAGGCATAGATTGTTGATGGTACAAGTGCTGCTACTGATGTACTGTTGGTGCAGGTGATGTTGTGAAGCTGGTAAATTTTGCACCATAATCTCCAAATTGATTACTCGAGCATGAATCTCATTGACTTTTTCCATTACTCCAGGATGATTGTCAGTCGGAACGAGCGAATGAATAAGGTTTTGAATCTGACTTGTGATATAGTCGTGGCGAGATTCAATGGAAATGAGAGAGAAAATGGTGTTACGAACAGGTTCGCCGGTAAGTGCTTCAGGTTCTTCACCAAGAGTGCAGGTTGGTGAGTGGAAAGGATCGCCTTCTTCTCGTCTCCATCGGTTAAGTCAACTACGAACTCATCAGATGAATTGGGGTTGACTGATTGGTTGATTCATTCTGGTGACACTGCTTTCGGAGCTCGAGTGGAACTCCATATCGGGATAGCTATCGGAATCTGAGGGACTCGAACTGGTTGAGGGATTCATCTCGTACGATCAGATGAAGGATTTTCGATAAGAAAAAGATTATAGGATATAGATTAGTACCCTGCAATACATAATTTACATATGCATATATAATACTAAAATCCCATAAGTTACAGAGGAATCTACGGAATATGACAGGCAAAGTTACAGTAACAGATACGCTAAGATATGAAGTAGCAGATACGTTAAGATATGAAATTTGTTTATACACTATTCATGCAATCCAGGCAGTAAGATATGTCTAGATTAAGAATGATAAGCAAGTGATTCCCTAAGAATGATAAGCAGGTAATTTTCTACACGAAATGATAAACAAAACTTTTGACATGCAGACACGGTCGAAGTCTAGACTCACTAATGCATCCTAACGACTTATCAGTTAGACACACTAATGCAGACCTGATTCGCTAAGACCACCGCTCTGATACCAACTGTGAAGACCCGTCCTAATCCATCCGGACGAAGTCCATATCGATTATAAACGATTCACAACAGTTGATTACATCGCGAGGTACTTGACCTCTATATGATACATTTTGCAAACATTGCATTCGTTTTTGAAAAGACAAACTTTCATTACATCGGAAGTTGACAACATGCATACTATTTCATAATATATCTAACTATAATTGACTAAATAATAATCTTGATGAACTCAACGATCCGAATGCAACGTCTTTTGAAATATGTCATGAATGACTCCAAGTATTATCTCTAAAATGAGCAAATGCACAGCGGAAGATTTCTTTCATACCTGAGAATAAACATGTTTTCAAGTGTCAACCAAAAGGTTGGTGAGTTCATTAGTTTAACATAAATAATCATTTCATAATTTTAATAGACCACAAGATTTTCATATTCAGTTCTCATAAATATACGTCCCATACATAGAGACAAAAATAATCATTCATATGGTGAACACCTGGTAACCGACATTCACAATATGCATATAAGAATATCCCCATCATTCCGGGATCCTCCTTTGGACATGATATAAATTTCGAAGTACTAAAGCATCTGTTACTTTAGATGGGGATTGTTGGGCCCGATAGATCTATCTTTAGAGTTCGCGTCAATTAGGGTGTCTGTTCCCTAATTCTTAGATTACCAGACTTAATAAAAAGGGGCATATTCGATTTCGATCATTCAACCATATAATGTAGTTTCAATTACTTGTGTCTATTTCGTAAAACAGTTATAAAAAC